>NC_090661.1:102997716-103070216 GCF_013368605.1 Nyctibius grandis | reverse complement strand
AGCTTAAGGGTACACACATGTAATAAGGATCTTTGCAAGTAAGATTTTATCCTTGGAAACACGGCTTTAGGAAAAAAAAAAAAACCCTGCGCCTATCTGTCTATAAGGATTTTTCTGAGTATTTTCATTGGGGAGGGGTGATGGGAGAACCTGCTTTAAATAATCTCTCACTGGCAGCTAGCTTCCCTGAAGATTTCAGCAACAATAATACTGTTATTATTTTCAGGAGACATGAATATTCACAGACTAGGTATAAACCTACCCTGCTTAAATGGGATAGCTCTGTGAGAAAGCCAGTGACTCCTAACTCCTGGACTACAGCTAAAAATGTCTGTGAAGTAATAATGTAATAAACACGCCACTGGCAGTACAAAACATGACCTGATGTATTAATTATATTCCAGAACAAAAAATGGCTTGTTTGAAACGACTGCTTCCTGCAGGATATTCTGGTTACAGCCAGATTCCTGCACAAAGCAGGTCCCGCTCCCTCCCGCGTTGAACGAAGCCCCACCAGTGCCAGGCACTTTGCTGCAGACATTTATTAACCCTTTTGTCCTGTGCGTGGTTAGTTCTGAAGTTCTGAACTTGGCAAGCAGGTTTCTGCAATATATATTTATATATTTAAATATTTTTTCGGCTTTAAACTCCCTTGTCCGCTTGGGCTGGCTCACCCCAGAGCCGTCCTTGGCTGGGAGGAGAAGCGAGGGGCTGCCAGGGCTTGGCTGGCTCTGCTGCCGTGTGGCGAGGGGATGTGCCTGCACAGGGAGCTGGGAGGTGGTCCCCTGCTGCCACCGCGTCTGGGGACCCACCTGAGACCAGGGCAGGATCTAACCCCCTCTGCCTCCTACCCTCTCCCAGGCTTGGGCTGGACTCCAGCGCTGGAGAGACCTTGTCTTGGAAAGACCGTTGCCTCAATCAGCATTTGAATGACATTCCTAACCTTTTCCTTAAGTTCATTAATCCCTTTGTGTTTTCCAGCTCTAAGACCCTAAGTCAGGATATCATGTAAGCATAAATTTGAAGTTTATGATAGGATTTATGTTTAAATAAGAGCATCTGTTTAAATACCTTATGAATCAAGGCTCTGGACTGAATTTACAGTCATCTGTGTGGGGAGAGATTGGGGAGGCTTTAAAAACCAGTGGTCAAAATCGATTCCAGCCCACAAATCTTGAATTTTTGGAGAAGCACACTTCTGTTTGGAGAACCCTCTCTAGAAACATTCGGTGGTTGACCCAACGCTCTGAGGTCAGCAAGGCACATAGCTGTGGGAAGTGATTGAAATCCTGCTGGAGATATTTCCATAAATATCTTTACAGCCTTGGACCTGCAGCAGCATGGCAAAACCAGTGCCAAGCGTCGTCACCTGAATCTGCATGTGGAGAGGTGGGCGTCCTCCAGGGCTAACTAGCCTTTATGGCTTCCTTTGCAGAGTTCAATGAGATGTAAAACTCTCCCAGCAAAACTCTTGCCCTCAAAATACCTCCACTTCAGCTTGAATGAGCTCAAGGACAGACCAACCAGTGCAACACCGCTCGTCCGACTGATCTGACATGCTTTTAGCAAAACAAAACCACAAATCTGTCCACACCCTCTTGGAAGTCCTTGGAAGGACTCCCTCAATATCATCAGAAGAGTTTATTCCCATGAAAAGACACTTTTTTTACCATACAAGAGAGAAGGTTCCTGCAAGCAAAGTCTCTCTTTGGAAGAACAGAAATGTCTTTGGGGATAAATAGCAGTTACAAGAGGCCGATCTCTCTAGAAGCTGGGTTTGGATGTGCCGGTCACATCTCACGCACCAGGAACTAGTGAACTTCACAGGCTGTTTGTACCAAGTTCTCATCGGCTGTAAAATATCACGTGCATGTAGCAAAGTACATTCGGAAATGCCTTAATGAAGCACTAAGCATTTATTGAACTTCACTTACTTTAACTGCAGCTGGTAAAAGGTTTCCTTTATTGTCCAGCCCCAGAGGACAGCGGTGAAACCAAAATTTCCATGAATGTAAATTCCAGCTTCAGCTAATTTTGATGACAATGACTTCTCTTCTTTATGAGGTGCATAATGAGCCGGACCACAGTCTCGCCAAAAGCCATGACAAGCTCCAAGCATGCCCCAGTGGCTATCAGCGCTTTCTGTACCCAAGGTTTAAACGGAGAGTGCCTCCAGCCAGCGCACATGAAGGACCGAGCTCGGCGATAGACAAATGACTCTTTTGTTTTACATTCTTTTTTAATTAGCCTCTTTTTAATGACCTGAGTTAATAAGTGTCAAAAGGTGCAAAACACAGCATGACTTCATTTTTAAAAGAGAGCATTTGCCTTTAATCTCATAAGTAAAGCAAGTGCCCTCTTTAAATATCAGCTGCAAATCCAGATATTACATCGTAGGGTATAACAGTTTGCTGTGTACGGTGAATTCCCCGTCTCCCGCTCAGACAGCTCAGTCTTCTCAAACTCGACTGTGTAAACCTGTCTGGCAATGAACACGCTCTCCGTTTTGCCAGCACCTCTCTGAATTTAAATGCTATTTCAACTCCAGGTTGCTAAAGCATTGATTAAAAAAAAATATTTGAAAGCTTATCTGTTTCCCAAAGTTCCCACATCAAGACTGAGACCTAGAGACAAAATTATTTTAAGAAGAGAAAAACCATCAACTGCAACTAAAAAGGAATAAAGGATCCTGCTGAGAGCAGTAGGATTCCTTTTTTAATTTGCCATGAATTTAGAAATAAGGCTATTTTACTTTTTATGTGGCTGTGTTTTCCCATGGGCGGCTCATCCCAAAGAAGCGGACAAAACCCCTCCAGGTGCCATTTTCCTCCTGTTTTCCCAGAAACCTTCCCTCTGCCCTTCTTCTTAGTATTTTTGTCTCCTCCAATTTGTTATTTTAAAAGGACATTCGAACACAAAGATGAATTAGCACTTTGCCAGCAAAACTTAGCAAAAGCTGCACATTATTAGTAATTTTTTTTTTATTCAGCACGTATTGCTCTTAGACGGACCGAGGTTTTGCTGTGCAGGATGCTGCTCACCCCTGGCTCACAGATGTGCCACTATTTGATGTTGTGGCATGAGAAAGCCTTCTTTCCTTGCACCCAAAATGACCTCCCGGGAGGTTCAGGGTGCCACGACAGGGCGAGTGCAGTGGTGGCACATCCTCACGGGCACCGCTCCATCCTAGCCCAGTCCCGAGCTTTTCTCTAATGGAGGCTGCCAATCTCGCTGCGTCCTGCCAAATTACGTGTTGATTTTGTAATACAGACTAATTTCCACCAGAGATTACTAAGAAACTAGGAAAGTCATTTTCAGCTCCAGCGATGGATAGGCTGCCACCCCAAACGGAAAGCCTCCAAATTTGGGGGTTGCTCCAACATGGACCTTAAACAGGAAAGTGCAGGAGACTAATTCACAGTCACTCGACCTCTTTATAATATTGATCTTTTCCTGCAGCTAACAAAGAGAAAATTGTCTAAATGCTACAGTACATCTACACAGAAACACACAGATCATAAAACAACGCAGGTACTTTACAACAATACCAGGGCGCTCTGCAGAGCTGCATCAACTTCTCCTGCCTACCAAGAAATCAGAGTTTTGGTAATTTTTACTCCAGATATATCGCCATGTCATGTGTAAATGTATGCCGAACTGCAATACAGGAATAAATACATCTGCAAATAATTAAAAACACAACATGAAAGATTGAGTTTGTGTCTTTCTTTTTTTAAGACAATCACTTTTTTTTCCATAGAGCTAAATATTCCTGACTTTACTGGGCCAGGGTCATTAATCGAGAAGGTATACTACAATAATAAAATTATCAACAGAGCTTTTGACAAGCAGTCATGTGCTTGTAAATGAAATTTATTTAGGTGCCACTCAAAACATTGTAATTAAGAGGTACAGAATGTATTACCAGATGGTTCCTGTTTAGTATCTATTTCCTTTAGAGAACAAGGTGATTAGAGAGAGCACTAACTTGTAACTGAGCACCAAACACCCCACAGGCCTGATCCAGCGCCTGTTGGAGTCAATTAAAAACTCCACTTGACTTCCACGCCAGGAAAATCAGGTCCACTCGCTATTTATTTCCACAGATAAAATGTTTTGGGGTTTTTTTTCCCCCTCCTGTGAAACTTAGGCAAATAACTAACACACATATCTGTGGGATAATGCTGGCTGTTCAGAACAGTGACATTGTTACCAATCTTAAATACGTCTGATTAAGACCTTTAATCAGACTTTCCTATATTTAAATAATTAAAAGGTAGCACGAAGCAACTAAAAGGACCTTTCAGTTTCAAGCACAACACAGAAGACTGGATATCCCCTTGAACATCAGTGGTTCAGGGAAAAGAGACCTTTTATATACATGAAATAAACTCCATCAGCCAAAGTGAGACTTTGTTGCTCTGTTCTTTCCTGCTCTTTTGCACATAATCTCCATTAATCATTACTTAGTTCTATGATGTCACAAATATTTGGATTTTTAATTCACAGTACTGTGATTTCCAAAGTGATATTAAATACTTTTGGACAAAAATGTTGAATGTACACCGGGAAAACATAAATTATTTTTAAACAGAAAACATTTTCCAATGGAAAATGGAAAAATCTTTTCAGCAAAACAATTTCTTTTATTGCAGTTAACTGGAGGGACTCACTCAGCCCTTGCTAGTCTGAGTAATCCCGCTGAAGCCCCTTGCACTTCTCATGTAAACAAATATTGAAAATTCGATTCAAAACCAAGCCCAGCCTTGCAAGGTGCTTATGAAACCCATCAGCTTCAAGCTTAACTCAAGGCATGCAAATAGCTTCAGTGAAAACACTGAGATGTGTGGAGTTAAGCACGTATTTGAATATATTGCACCACCAGCCCCTGCAGTTTCCTAATGGATACAACATGTTTTCCTCTAGTTTCAAAGAGAACGGTATCAGGGTGACATCCACAAAGTTGTCTTCTGCTGTCTATATAGACACCTGCATGGGGTGCACTCTGAAACCTCGCAGCAGGTTTCTGCACCTGATAACCTGATTTCTGTGCAATCTACTTTTACTGATTTATTTTTCTCAGAATGTCAACCTTGAAAGGTAAATATTAGCAGAAGCATTGGAAGTTCCCTCCCATACACAACGCCTCTGAAGACGCTGAGAAAAACTATGGTGGTGGCTTCTACAGCCCACCCTCACCCCAGCGAGGAGCTGGGTGCTGTGTCCTGGCACCCACAACGAGGAGCTCCCTGGCACCCTGCAACCACACTCTGCACATGATTTATTGTACTTCACTCTATATAGCATTAAAAAAAAAGATGTGTAGGAGGTATGCACCTCCATGGTGTACCTGCATGCAAGAGGAGCTGCAAAACCACCAGGCACCGATGAGCTGTTCCCGGTCCGTACCCATCGCAGCAGCACCTGCAAACCAGGGTGTTTGCTGACACAGGTCTTCACGTGGTAGAGACTGCACTTCAAAAGTGAAAATGGGAGTTAGATTTGAAAGCTGTTTTGAACTCCTTAAATCAATGTCGAAACCATTGAAACATTCATGTCTTATTTTTAAAAACAGCTAAAACAGCCTTTAGCATAAGTGCACACCTACTGCTTAAAGCTGGGAGACTGAAGACAAATTTTTGCCCCTCTTAAAATCTCACCTTCAAAAATAAAATAAACTGTGTATTACTATGATTCATGACCAAGAAATACAGCCTGGTTTTAGCTGCCCCTTTCCCACCGACCTCCCTGTGCGCAGGCTCGGCACATCCCGCAGCAGCGGGTCAGTGGGGTTGGTCTCCAGCTCAGCTCCCAGTTTCTGCAGGAGGATCAGGAGAGAGGCAGCTCATGGGCACATAAGCTCTTCCTGAGAAACTAACACTGCTTAACTTTCAATTCAGAGGAAAATATTGTATTTGTTAGATGCAAAATACAAGTAATGAAAAAGTATATAAGTGTGTTTGTATATACACAGATAGAGAGGTAACCTCCAGTCTTAATTACTTCAACCCATGAACTAGGTCATGCAGAACCCTTTTTTTGCTTCTTTATGTTCACTTAAGTAAAACACAGCAGTTTTTGGAGAATTTGTCCTGTGCAGTGTTTTGAGTCCTAGCAAGTTTCAATTAGTTGTCCTCATTCCATCAAACTAAATTTAGTCCAGGCATATCAGTTGTGAGTTGTAAACTCTCTTCTTTGTCATCAAATGAACCACATCACATAATAACTTTTTTTCTTTTAGAGAAACAGAACTGTCCTAGGAATTTAAATTTTCCAAAGGCAGTTTTGAACTAGAATAGATTCCCTATTTATTTGTCAGAATAATACCAGGAGTCCTGGTCCGTACCCTACATAGAAATGGCAGAATTTTACAATACAGCACATGGGTCAGGACGAGTTAGGAAATCACCCACGACGCGAACCACAACCAAATATTTTATATATTTAGGGATCATTTTTAAGTTTTACCAGTCCACTATCATACCAGCATTCATTTATAATTAACTAAAGCCAACAAAGTGGATAGCTTTCAACATGTTCCCCATATCGAATAGAAAGCAAAGGATTCCTTTTCCCCATGTCAAACAATACCAAGAGCATTTAAAACTGTTTTTTCTTAAGCTGCGCAAACTTCAATTTCAAACCAAACGACCCTCTCTGTATTCCAAGCACTTTTTTCCCTCTGACACATTTTAATGACAATAATTTCGTAAATTGTCAATACATAATCATATCAGCTCGTGCCTGCTTTTCAATCGGCACCTCCAGCTTGCATTAATTAAACAGCCTCCCTGACACCGCGTCGTCTTCGCAAACAAACAAAGTGAGATTTTCAGAAGCCGCGGTGTGAACTCTTTTTCTGGAAATCGGTTATTAAGCTGCAGGTTTCTGTTTCATTTGCCTGCCTTTCACTTTAAAGCAAGCAGCAGCCACTGAGAACACAATAATGAAAGAGGTCATGGAGCACCAGTTGTGCATGAAAGATGCGAAAATTTACTGCAAATGAGACAAGAGCAGTAAATTCATTTTTATTCAAATTACTGTCATCATACATTACCACTTCTCCTGTAAACATTGTGCTTCAGACAGTGTGACAGCATATTATTATTTGCAAGATTATACTATTATTAAGCTATTAACATGTCACCTCCTGCTTGAAACAATGACTCAGCTTGGTACTGCATAATAGGACAAGTTAGGGAGACAAGGCGAGGTGACGGAGAGGTTAGTTGTAAGAAGGGAGGCCATGCATAGAGTGACAGCTGGCACTTAAAGGCTAACATTTATTCAAAAGAGCCCACATAATGAGGATGCGACTCGCTTTTATTTACATACTGTACCCATCCGCTTTCCATAAACTAATTCTTTTTCTTTCTGCCCACGCAAGATCCCCCTCGGCTCCTGTAATGGGCACTGAGGAGTCACCTTTCCTGCAAGGAGAAAAAAGTTGGTGAGTAAAGTTATCAGTGCGGCAGATGCCCAGCATCACATGGGGACAACGGCCACGGCCACGCAGGGAGATCAACGACGCTGGCACCACGCTGCCACCCTCTCCCTTAATTCCAGCGAGGATGCTATAAGCTGTCCTATAGGTATTATCGCCAGGTCCCCGAGAGATTGCTAACAGTTAAAATTTCATAGTTTATAGGCTTCAAAGGCTTCCAGTGCAAGCTGCAGTACCAAGTTGCTGGAACACGACGATGGTTTACTGCTTGGTACTGTCGATGCCAGCCCAGCAGCTGGGTTGTTCACCTCCACCGCTCCCCGCAGCTCTTCTTCAGTTTTACCTTGAGTTTTACAGGGGTTTGGCAATCATGTAGCTCCGTCCGTGTGTTTGCTCCAGCCCTTCAAAAGTTCAAAGTGCTTCTTTTGCAGCCCTAAATGAAAGATCAACTACTGCTTTATTTCCCTTCCACTTGGATTTGCCTTCCTTTCCTGGCTTGTTCTCGATGAAGTTGAAACCTGTTTCTGTAAATATTCTTTTTCAAGCCTTTGCAGCAATCTTGAGGGGAAAAAAAGTGTCATTTTGTGAAACCAAGTAAACACCAAGCTTTGTTCTAAATTAGTTGGGGAAGTGCCTCGTGAAGTAGAACAGAGAGACATCAGCAAGTTACTAATGATCCCTTGTCAGGCTCGCGGAGAAGCTGCAGACGCACGAGGTTTTAAAGCCTCCAAGGTGTGGGATGCAATGAAAGTCACCATATGAACGAGGCTTCCTAGGCACAGCCCTTACAAGTGTCATTTTAGCACTAACCCAGGCTGGAGGAAGGCAACTTTGACGTCTTGAAAGCTTGAGCAATAGGTACTGTTATAGCTTTATCCTTAAACAACTAAGTGGCTTAGAAATATGGATATGCAAATATCTACAAGATGTTAATTTTAAATTTCTCAAAATTACATAGGTGCTGATATTCGCTGAAACTGCTGCTGGGTACCTACATATTAAAGGCATATCTGCTTACCACGAGGGGAGATATCCCCTTTTCCCCTTCATTTTCTCTCTTCTTTTCTGGTTTTAATCTGTTTCTACTGAGTACAGAGTAAGATACAGAGAGGTGGCATCACATCAGGGCAGTGGCCCTGCATATCTGCTCTCCTTGAACTGTGTAAATCCTCCTCTTACCCTGCCTTGTCCCCCTCATTCTCTGAGTTCTTCTGTAGCACACCAACACTGCTGAAATCATTCCAAAACCTCTTTCTTTGGCAAAGTATGAGCTCAAACCCTGCCCCTGTTACTGCAGTGCATCTTGCAAGGTGCCCTCCCACCGCGCAGAGCTGCGGCGGCTGAGCCCAGGCACTCCCCATCCCTGGAAATAACACAGATTCAAGTCATAATAATAAAAATAAGCTAAAATGGAAGTTTAGACAGTCTGAGCTTGGTGTGTCTCACTATTGCTTATTTCCAGGGCGTTTCCATTAAACCAGTCTGGATGAGGCTGTTTGGGTCTTCCCATCTGGGCCCTTTCTGTTGCGGACAACATGTCCTCTAATCCCCTGTCATCAGGCTCTGCTTTAAGAGCCGTTAGTGGTTTTTCACATCGTTACCCACATATGGAGGCTGCTCCACAGCCTCAATGCTTTGATATCAGAAACCTTCTCCTAAATTTTTAGCCTCCATGTAGTCACAGGTAGCTGGTGCCTCTATGTTGTGGAGACAGCTTTATCCCAGAGCCCCTTTTTCCCCTCTCACTTGCACACAATAATCATGTCATGCAGCATCAGTAGTCTACAATTTCACTTCTCATTTCTCATAAACAAGGTTTTATTTTAGTAAATATGCATTTATTTGCCAACACAGCTCTCCCTTTGGTAATGTCACCCTCATCCATCAGTCACTTTTTTCAGTCCACCTCGATATGCTTTGTCTTTCTTTGCCATGGACTACCCTGAACCATCAGGATCTCCTGACCCTGCTGATGAAAACATCCTCGTTCCCACAGATCATCTCTCCTGGCTCCTTTGTGGACATGTCCTGGTCAGCAATTACTGCATTTTATCACACAAGCAGGATTGGTATTGACCTGCTTGTTATTTTAGGAGAATAAAGTACTCTGCAAGGTCATCCACAGTCCAGCGAAGTTGGGAGTAAGAAGTTTTGTGCTGTTGCTTCATTGCCCCTCGTTATTACCCATTTGCCCTTCGTGGGTACCGTCCTCATCTACCTACCGTCTCACGTTTATTAAAACAAAAAATCAGACCCAAGAACCTTTGACTTGGCTCCTCGTCTGTACTGAGACCCATAGATGGAAACTATTCTCAATTTTCTGAATGTGTGCAAAATGGCACTACCTTATCCAGGTACTTACTCCAGTAGCTAAGAAAGAGCTCAGGGGACTGACTTGTGGCGTCAGTTTTTAAAATCTTGACTATAAGAGATATACGGACCCCTGCTTCCCGTCAACGTGAATAAAGTTGGACAAAACTCAGAATAAGAAAGAGTTTCTGTGGTTTTTAATCTGGCCAGTAATCACTGCTCTTAGGCAACGCAGCCCAGTGCACTAACAAAAGATCAGCACAGGAACCATTAAACACTGAATTTTCCCAGTGCGCTGCGAATGCACATATAAACACTGAGTAACCTTAGGCTTAATCAGGGTTCAAAACATAGTTAAGCACCTCTTAAAACACTTTTTTGTTTACACTGCTGCAGCTTAGACTTGCATTTCCTTGCATGGTATCGACCACATTTGCAGTCTTAATTTGTAACCAGGATTGAATAATAGTGCAAAAATTGCTCTTAAGTAGAAATCTCTGATATTCTAAGAACACACAAAAGTCACAAGGGAAAATGTGGAAAAAAACCCTTAAAATTATAAGATCAGTTCAAATCCTAAAACTGTTCTGCATTTCCCCAAGCATAGCGATAGATTATTTAGGCTGCAAGATCTGGATGATCTTGTGTCCTTCACACTTGCATCATAATGGCTAACAGCAGTGGTTGTCCCCACACTTAATAACGCTACGTTGCGTTATCCAAAGACAAAATATGTTTAAATCTGACAGCAATAAGAAAAAAAAATAGTAATGCAGGTAGCAGCTCAGGTGTGGACAGTGTGCAGATATCAGCAGCGTGCCAGCCAACAAAGGAATGGTCATTTGGGCCCTGATGACAAATATTTGATCTGATTTATCAAAGAAGTAGACAGTTTGATAAGACCAAATCAAACCAGTCTGCTATCCCCCCTCCCTGCACGCAGACATCTATGTATTTATATACACAGAAACCACAAACAGCATTTCTTCATATATTCAAAGCAATGACTATAAGATTTTGTTCATTTTTATACAAATATCCTCAAAATCTTCTTATCTGTAAAAAACTAGCTGTTCTCTCAGATTGGTGACGGTGGGAACGCATGAGGAGCTGCACGAGGCAGCTTTTTCTGCTCCCTCTCTTGCCATCACACCGATCCTGCTCCTCAGGACCGTGAAGCCTGTTAAAAGCTGCTGAAGGGGAGTCACCAAACCCGCCGCCGCCTGCTCTGACGGGCAGATCTCATGTGTTCGCCGCTGATTAGACTACATTATTTCTATTATCCTATTGGGCTTCACACTAGGAATAGAGGCACTTGCCCTTATTTGAAACTAGCAGACACCAGGAGAATTTGCTGATTGCTAATGAGAAAGCTAAGGTTTTGTTGATATCATCTGGGACGTTCTTGCTGTGGTCTGCTATTAAGATCTGGAGCTCTACATAACACACCATATTAAGCAGGCAGTGACTTTATTATGGGATCAGTATAACTTTTCATGTCTGGTGTACTCCTAAAGCCTAGGCTAAAACACCTTTTTCCAGAATATGAAACATAATATCTTGGTGCTAGCTGCATTATTTAAAAGGGGCAATGTGGTTCATAACTTTACATTTACTGCATACTTTTAAGCCACTTGACCCATATAAATATTACTATAGAGTTGCCCTCAGTTATTAAATTCTTATTGCTTATAAAAAGGGCAGCAGGAAGTATATAATCTATAGACTAAGGTGTGTTTTTTTTAAGGGGGAGAGGGAAGAATAAAAAAGGAGGAAGGCTGGAAACAAACGTGTTTTGATCCTGTCCATAGCCTTGAAGTTAATACTTTTTCTGGCTTAAAGCAAAGTTTATTTAAACTTCAAGAATTAGGTACCAGCATAGCAAGTAGGTCCCTACTTTCTTGAAGTCGAACTGGAAACCCCACCTCTTAAAAGAAATTGTTTGCAGGAACTTTTTTGGTTTTTATTACAGACAAGTCCAGGTAAAAATGGGACGCGAGCATTTGCTGCGGCTCCTGCACAGCCCGGGCTATCCAAGAAAACACACGCTGCTTTGAGGGCTATTTTGAGATGATTTTTGTGGGCTGGCACGGTCCAGCACGACCCCTCCTCCGGGCTGCAAGCCCCTCGGACTCCGTTTTACACACGCACGCTCGCACACGTGTGCCGGGATGGCAGCGAGGACAACACATTAACATAGGTAATTTTACTTCAGAGTTGCTCGGGGCAGAACCTCTAGACCTAGAGGTTACTGCTGTCAAAGTAGGACCTTTTTCTCCCTGTCACTTCTTTGAGAGATGAAAGGAAAGATTTCCCTTAGCCTACAGCATTTAGCGTGCAAACGCTCCACCACAACATTTTGAAACCGTAGAAATCATGAAACCAGCCTGTGACCTTCCATTTCAGTGACAGTACAGGAATCCCTTGAGCAGCGGAGGCATCCTCTGATATTTGGAAAAGTGTCATGTTTTCTTTACAGAGAAAACTGTCATATTGTTGTTGGCATAAAATACAACACTTCCTGGAGTTGTGATTTCCTTGTTTGCTACAAAATGTCACCTGGGCAACTGACATGTTTTTGTTTTGCTTAGAGCGACTTCCCACTTATGATATTCAAATCGAGTTGATATTGATACCTTAAGCTGTGCTGAAAGGAGTGGCAATTACAGACATCTGAAATTCCTCAAGAAAAAGGCAGTTTAGCTAAAAGACGCGGACCCTCACAACAATGGCAATCCGGCTGCAAGTTAAACACAGCCCTTATATAATTTGCAACCTATTGATGTGCCAGGCAGTAATTCTCCAGCAGGAAAAAGTCTCGGGGAAGAAGCAGGCTCAGATAAATGAGATGCTTCCCCAAAATAAGCAACTGAGTGTTTGCAGGAAAAAAAAAAAAAGAAAGAAAAAAAGGGAAAACAAAATGCTCAGCCTGAAGCAATAAGTAGAGCTGACTAGAAAAGCACCGGGCTTTTAAATCATCCCTGCACTTACATCTTAAAGTACAAAAGGATTTTAATCTTAGCTAGCACAGCCTTCTTATAGCATTGCTTTTTGGGGGGACAGCTTTAACCTTTGGGTCAGTAGGATTGCTTTGTTTTAAACACCACAGTTCTTTTTTTGACATTAAAAAAAATAATAGCAGTTAGTATTTATAATTTTGAATATTGCAAGTAACGACTGTGACTGAAATTAAGGGTGCTGAGAGGTGCCACTTCTTTTTGCACAGCTGAAGAGCTGACAGGAGAAAAATCATATTTACATTTAAAAAACTCCAAATGGTTTCAAACCAAGAAAAATTTAACTCTTTAAATAAACAATGCTGCAATAGTTAGGAAAGTTAAATCACCAGCTTAAATCATGCAATCTGAAGCAGCAGGTGATCTTCAAAGCGTATTTCACAGAAGGGACAGAATGGGTGCTGGAGTATTCAAGGCTTATTTAACATTTTCTGTGAGGTTTCTTTGCTAAAGATGTCTTAATGGAAAATGAAGAAAAAAGTGTTCACCTTTGATCCGGGCAGAGGAAAGAAGGCTGTGTTTATTGCTTTCCAGTAAGTAGTTAATGATAGCAGTTTTGATGTGTGGGTGTAAAATATAAACAAACTTAAGTATACCCATGGCTATCTGCATGTCTAGGTATGTTTATCTCTAAGTATTACAGAGATTTTTCTCTGTATGAGATCTGGGTGAAGCTACACAGATGCAGAAGCAGAATAATTACTGTCTCAACAGAAACAAAACAAAAATCCTTTTTAAGGCAAAAAGAGCCTATTGTGTTTGAAGTTGTAACAGAAAAAAAAAATCCTAAAATTATATCCATTTAGCAGATACTCTGCTTCATTTAGGAACCCTGTCTTTTAAATGAACAAGCAATTTTTTAACAGATTTACATGTTTTGTAAAATATGTCAAACAAACTAAAGAGAAGGTCTCCTAATTACTCATCAAACAGACTCCAGTCAGCAGGGAATGCAGCTGGAGTGATATGTTGCACTAATGTTAGGGCAGACCCGAAATATTTCCTCTTGGAAAATCACAACAGCAGCAGCGTCGGCAGCAGCAACACCCCGCTCAGCAGTGCCTGCGGGCTCGATCCTGCCAGGATGGACGCCTGCGCCGGGCGCTGAGCGCATGAGCAGCCCAGGCATCGCCGGGAGGTCAGCTGGGGGCTTAGATTGAACCATACACATCACCCTTTTGCAGAAGAAACCACATTACATGTCTTTTTTGCACTGTACAGTACCTTAAACCTGCGCTATTTAGTATGCAAGTGACAAACAAAGTTTCACGTTCACAGAGTCTTTTTTTCTTTTCTTTCCTTCTTTTATTAAGTATCTACCACAGCAAGATTTCCATGAAAGACTAATTAGAAAATATACAGAACTGCTTCCTGCTTTTAGTGTGGAATTATATTATAGACCGTTTGGTAGGGATGGGAGAAAAGTCACCATTAGGCATATTAATGACTATCCCTTTTAACAAAGCTGCTCGCTTCCCTCGGCGTTGGAATTCACTTGAAAATAAGAACGCTGCCGAATTAGTGGCCTTCCTTTCACATGCAGTACGATGTTATCTGATATTATACATATACATATTTTGCTGGCACAGTAATCATAGTGAAATTCCTTATTCCTGCATAATTGTTATAACGCAGGGCCCTCTTACCCTGCTCTCCCTCTTCAGCCAAAACTCTGACTCACTTCAAACGGGAATTTTTTCTAGGCAACAAGCTCTGGCATAGGACTCACGGTTTGTAACTCTTCATGTCTCCCCTAAAGGGAGCAAGCGACGTTTGGCACATCCGCAGTGCAAGACATTTTTAAAGGTATATTTAAGATGTGTGTATTGTACTGCGGAGTATATGTGGCAGAGTTAAGAGCAGTGCGTAAAGGTTTGTGAAAACCCACAGCCTAAACTGGTGTGACCCCCACTGACTTGTCAGCCTCGCTTCTCCGAAAATTATTAAATTTAGAGAGCTCAGACTGTCAGTCTGGAGTAACTATTACATGGAACAATTATTCTGCTGTGCACCCCAATAGCCGCAAACAGAATCAGGCCAATAATTTCACTGTAGCCAAGAGCAGAATTGGACCCATAATTGCCGCTCTCCTCTGATTTATTCTGTAATTCACATTTTCAACAATGAGCAATCCATTAGCAGCACAGAAAAACATGCAATAACTACTTGGGTGGACTTAGGATTATTGGGTTGCTCTCAGATGGCTTTTTTTTTTTGTTATTTCCCCCCCTCCAGTTTGCTTTCACTTGTATTGGAACTGCTCTAGTACTTCCATAGGATTTTTAAGATAAGTAGAAGGTTTATTGGTCACACTCCTTGAAATTCGTCACGGAGCGGTGCTGGCTTTGACCGTAGCTCATTATTTGTTGTATTTCTCTAAAGCAGAATATGTTCAGGACACGCACCCTTCAAAGGTTTGTAAAGAGGAAAACAGTCTCAGCAGAATGTGCCTTCGCATCAGCTCCTGTAGGGTCCTTAAATAACTTCTCTCCAACATGGCAATATTTCAATATTCTGCTAAAAGATCCTTGTTAACAGGAGGGACCCCGGATCTCATAACTGGGTTTTTATTACAAATCCCAGAGATGTTTGTTCTACAGATACAAAGGAAAACTTCTGCTGTCTTGACTTTTTTTTAGGCAAATGTTTCAGGGGTTGTGTTTTTTAAACTATGTATATTTAGTAAATGCAATTACCTACCTTCTACTAGCGGAACTTTATTTTCTTCCTTTATAGTAATATATAGATCTGAAATTCCAAGGGTTTCTGGTGCTTTTCAGCTGTCACCTCAAGTCAAATTCATGGAGTTCAGCTATAAAAAAAATTATATATAATAAATTTAACTTGACCTAACTGAAGGTCTTTAAAGTGAGCAGGTATTTTTGACATTAGGAAAAAAAATTACTACGACTGTATTATCCACACATCTCCTCACTTCTATTTATACCACAAAAAAAAAACCTGTTCCTCAAAATGTGGTCTGAAGTTCAGTCCCTGCTAATATCTGTGGCAGACGGTGCTTCAGAGAATAGACTTTTATAAAATGCAAAAGACACTTTGCAACGTTTCAGGTCATAAACTGAAACCACACAATCTGATATAACAATACCACCTATACGTCCGCACACATCCATAGGTATTGTTTGGTCGAGGAGGGACCCCCCCGTTTTGGCAGCCCCCCACGCAGTCCTGCCTGCCCCGAGCGCAGCCCTTCAGCCCGCGTTATGGTTGAGCCCCTGTTTAGCGCTTACCAAGCTATTTTATCAACCCAAGCAAACTTTCATACTCCGGTTCAAATTTAATCAATTTTTTGTTTTGCAGCCTTTTGTAGATTGAGTCTTTTGTTAAGAAAGGACGTCTTGTTTCCAAAACACGCCAGAAGTAATCGCTGGCATCAGAGTGCCACCAAAAGGCAGGAAAAGAAATCAGCAGCCAGGCACTGACCTTTGCAGAGACAGCTAAGGTTATGCACATAACATTTGCTTGTTTACTTTGCAAAATAAGCAATGAGTTGGAAACTCCGAGCTTAGCAAGCGTCTCGCTACACCTGAAAAGCAACACTGACAACAACAGCAAAACCCCACGGTTGTTCTTGGTTTTGCTGTTGTTGTGTGCGGAGGCTGTTATCTGCTCCGCTCTATATCTATCATGATGCAACTTTAATAACGTTAGCCAAGACTGCTCAGAAAATCACAGCTGTAGCTGGAGGCAAAAGGGAAAAAAAAAAAGGAAAGAAAGAAAGAGGTGGGGGGGAAAAAAAAGCTAAAATGAGGTGCTTCTCCCAAGCCTCACCTAGTGAGCTGAGTATTGGCTTATGCGTGAGAATAAGCAAACGAATCGATCGCTGCAGTAGGTTGATGGCTACTGGTCGTTTTGATGGATATGACGGTAAAAAAAAAGTCCAGATTGGTTCACAGTGGACCTCAAACCATGTCAGCTAAAACCAAAGAGACAAAAAAGTGACAGCTGCGGAGAGTACACTGCAGGCAGTCAATGGTTCCTGTGATTTATTGTTCCATCTGCCTTGCCGCTGTGAGGACAAGTTCCCCCTGATTTGGTTAAAATGAAAAGGACCTCAGAGAGCACAACGTGTTTTTTGAAAATGTGCAGAAACTATTTTTTTATTTCTTGATTTATGTGCCTTTCCCCCTCCATAATGTTTGCACCAATTGTTACCCAATAATGCTCACTGAAAAATGTGAAGCTTCCCAACCACTAAGAAATCCTCTAGACCGCCCCCACCCCTCCACCCCATCACAAAAAGAGAGGGGGGGAAAAAAAAGGAAAAAAAACCTTACAGAAAAAAAAAAAAAAACACACATAAACAACCCACGCTGTCAAACACAAGCCAGAAAACTAGTTTGTCTATTTTTTAACCTTCCTGCTTTCCAGTTAACAGCCGCGTTTCGGGGCCTGCGAAGCTGCCAGGCTGCGAGGCGGTTAAAAGCCGGGCTCGGCAATGGGTGGTGTGTAACCATTTAATATATTAGAGAGTTCAAACCCGGATTATAAATTTGCTTGAGCCACCCAAGTGCTATGGCCAACAGTTTTCGATTAGCGGAGGGTATTGCTGGAGCTCAGCCCTGCCACTTGGGTGGAGGGGACGGAGCCTTTGCCATGTTTACACACCAACTTTTTTGCCGTTTCTGACTTGAAAAGGAACATTTCCTTCACGCAGCTGATATAGCTTATTACCCCATTAAAGAGAAGCACCGCACGACACTTCTGTCAGGGTAACACCGAGGCCTAATCAACACTTGGAGGTGTAACACAACACAAATAATCTCGCTCCTCGGGGAAGCCAGAGTAGCAGCCTGAGAAACGCTCGGGCTTTTCCCCAGGAGGATTCAAGTATGCCATAGCAGAAATATGGTTAATGTTTTAATACATTTATGGAGCATAAATCATAAATGAAGCATTAAGCATCCGGTGCTCTCTCAAAAGTTTTAACAAATACGAGCAAATTGAATGAATCTGGTAGAGCAAGGTATTGATAATTTTCAGTGTGTATCACACAGTGGGAAAAAAATGGATGCAGGGCCACCGAGACCCAACGCCTCCTCGCATACATTATAATTCCCCACTTAACACCACAAGAACCAGTAACCCACAAGAAGCGAAGGGAAGGCTCTTCCTCTCCCCCTCCAATAAACGTTTCATGCAGATCAGCAAATTTTCAGCAAATTTCCCATGAAAAGGCCGGCCGGGGCCTGCGGTGCGCAGCGAGGCCCGGGGTCCCCCGCGGCCTGACCCCAGCGGCGGCCGCTTCCTGGCTCCAGGTTTCCTTCGGCCTCGCAGGTCCAGGCCGGTGTCAAAAGCTGGCCTTGTCTCCTGTCTCAGGATGTTGGTTTTACCTCTCAAGTGTTTCCTGAATTTGCAAAAATTCTTGGGGTTTTGTGTTTGGCTTTTTTTTTTTTTTCTGGCAGTTGTCTGCAAGCGGCTTAATGTTCAAAAGCTCATTTACCTTTTCCGGGGGCGGGGGGTGGCGGGGAGAAAAAAATACAAAAACGAAAAAGAGAGAGGAAAAAAAAGAAAAGGAAAAGAAAAGCAAGAAAAAACAAGAAGGAAAGAAAGAGAGAGAGAAAGAAAAAAATTTCTTAGTCGCTACTGTTGAGCAGGGGGTTTTCTCCTGGGACCAGTTCTACTTTTGGAACATGTTATTGTCAGGCAGAGGTCAACATCTTTTACCTCTTTTTTCCATTATTCAAAATAAGTATTGATGTTATGTTTTAGCTATTTAAAAGCCAGCTGCCTTGCTCATTTCAGATATTTTTCCTGGTATTATTGTATGTGGTAATAGCTGGCCTGTGTATCGTCTTTCACAAAATCTAGCCTTTCAGGGTCTCAGTCTTCAAATGATATCAATCAAAATTTATGCAATTCAAAATCCATATGTATAGAGTCCCAGTTCACCTCATTTAATGATAATAGTAAACCACATGTTGTGTACATGTCTGAAACACTTTTCTAGTTCTTGACTGTATTAACCCTAGGGGCACTATGTTTTTGTACAGCTTGCCCAACTGAGCAGCATAATATATTGATTAATACTTGGCAACAACTGCATTCTTGAATAATAAAACCATGAACAAGGTAAACGTGTACTAATAAAACAAGAAGAGTGTCAATATTATTTGGGGATGTATGTTAATAAAAGATGCTAAAGAACAGGCGAGCCCCCATCCCCACAATTAACAAAGCGCAGTGCCTCAAGCTGGTCCCTTTCCCAGCCCTCCGTGATGTTGTTATTCAAGAGCCTCCTCACCTACCTGAGCATCCGTGGAGTGGCCACAACAAATGCTGCATATTTATGGGGGGCCGCATCCAGCGCACACGAAAAAGTTAGGTGTTTCTGCAAAAGGCAAATTAAAATTAGCGATATTTCACCGTTAGCCCGATTTTTCCTGGGCAGAGCCCGGTGCGGGTATCAGCGGCACAGCCTGGGAACAGTTACTGATTTTACAATAGAATTTGCTTCTGACAGCCTGCATTATTTACTTAAGGTTTAATATACAGTTAGAAATAAGATTTGCTTTCATGGAAAAACACTAAAACATTTGGCAAAGGAAGAGCCGAACATTTTCCTTAATTTGTTTTGGCAACTCTGAAAAACAGATCCCCTTACACTCACGTTTGCATTCCAGAAACATAACAACAAATGGTAATTTTACAAAAATCAAGATATAATTAAAAATAATGGGATATAATAAGCAGCGAGTGAATGCGGAAGAATGAGAAGAGATGTGCTGGAAAGCGATGTTTTCAGCACTGGGGGTGACTGAGGAGGGAAAAAAGCAAAGGACACCAGCTGAAAAGCTATTGCCAGAGCTTATTTATTTATTTTGGGGCTGAGGAGGAGGGGGAGATGGCAGAGGAGGGAAGGACTTGAATGTAAAAATTGTTTAGCAAACAGTTAAAATAGTTTCATGCTTTTTTTTTTTTTTAGAGGAAGACAATATTTAAACACAAGTTCATATTCACATTTCAGTCATTTGACTTTTGTATGAAAACAAATATTGAGGAACTAAACACAATTATGTTTTGATTAACCGGAGCCGGTTCCTAAAACCGCAAGGTAGAGCAGCAAGATTGCATCTGTGTCTTCCCTCAATGCCATCCACATGAGTCACAGCGAGGCAGGAAAGCTGTTGACAAATTAATACTTTAAGAAAATAAACTATGGTCATGTTGAACATAGAGCAACTTTATCCTGATTAATTTGTGTTGGAGTCGCTCCAGCCCCCTTTACAAAGCCGCGCAGTTTGTACAAATGTAATTTCCTAATATTTACATGAGGAAAGCCTCAGCCGTTAAGCTTTGCCTCCAGTGTGAGTTTTGTGGTTAGTAAAAAGACAATAAAAATACAGAGAGGTAATTGTAAGCACATTTGGAGGGGGAAAAAAAAAAAAAGAGAGAGAGAGAGAAAAAAAAAAAACACCATGCTTTTCTCCACTCCTCCTTGCAGAGCCCTATAAAAGTGTGCTGTGCTGCGGCGTGCTCGCAGGGACCGCTGTGCCAGCCGGCACCCGGCAAAGGGTTCGGTAATGCAACACCTAACGCTTAATAACGGCTGTAATGCTGCAACCGAACCTCCCAGACCCACCGACCTGGCGCTCCCTTCCAGCGCCGGTGCGCTCGAAAAGCTGGTATAAATTCCGATTAGCCTGCCTAATCACACGGTCTCTGTCATTTTATGTCTTTATTTAAATAGAACGTCAGGCATTCGTACAATTGTCTAATTTAATAAATATGGGGAGGAAAAATGCAGTTATAATGTGTTGCTTTGTTTGAAGAATATTAAAAATAACCTTTAGTTTTAATGAGATTTTTTTCCCCCCCCATCAGTTTACACAATTTTCCAGATGCAAAATGAGCTTTTGGCTGTAAAATATTTTATCACATTGTCTTACACAATAAAGATTAGATGTTTTCGCTCTCTCTCAACTCCACCGCAATTATTTTTTAGTGTTTGCAAATCATAATATCATTTAAAAACCATATTTTATACCTCATCTAAAATACTTTTATAGCAGTGTGATGAAAAAAAACCAACACAACATCTATTTAACTACTCTTTTTAAGTGGCTGTAATATGCTTTGGTATAATTTCCCAGAAAAAGGCACAGCTAAAAAAGCTTAGCTGTTCTTGAAAACAAATCTCCCAAGAAGCATCTTTGCAAAAAATCCCCAGAATTTAATTCCCCTGGCTGAAGAGCCCAGAGAGCCTGAATATAAAAATAGTAGCCCTGTCATTTCACATTCATTAAGTGTGAAACTCAGAAATTAATAATGTAAAAATATGCTTTTTAATTAGTCTTACATTCTGCCCAATGTACTTAAATGGGATCAGCAGCTCCCTAATGATTTTTTTCTTAATAAAGTATTAGCCTGTGATGCACTGGGGTTGACAGGTATGATAAACTGGAAAGTACTTTTGGAGGCGTATGAATGATACCAAAATAGTACTCTCCCATTTAAATGTAATTAACATCAGGGAGCAATATTACATGAGGAGAAGCCTGCAAGATTTTTATTTCAGGGTATTTTTTTTTTTTCATTTCTTGTTTTATGAGTAGTCTGATGATTGCAGCAGTGATTTTATAATTTAATTACCTTTGTTGAAAGCTAAGCTTTTGCTAATAGCAGGTCAACAGGATCATAAAGCAGCCTTCAAAAATATTAAAAAGGAGGTAAATCCCCTCAGCTAACCTACACAATGAGATGTGTATGTGTGGCACGCATGTGTGTATGCAATGCATTTTATAGAGGTATGTACATACAGGCTGTACGCCTGTTCCCCTGTTATTTGTTTACTGTACTATTTCAAATCAGTATTTGCTCTCTAAAGGGACTTGTTATACATTAATGATAAAAAAAAAAAGAGAAATAAAAGAGTAAAAAAAAAAAAAGCGGAAAATAAGATAGGAAAAAAAAGAGGAAAAAAAGAGAAAAAATAAAGTTGTGGAGAAACCCATCTGACACGCCATGGATATTGCCAGCACCAGAAGGGCTAGAGCCTGAAGCCAGTCACTGTGGACCAGCAAACACCGCTCGGGCACCCAGCACCGCATCACGGCGGTGGTTTGCCACGGCCCCTCTCCCTCCGCCGCCCCTTCCGCAAACACTTTGCGCTTTTACATTCCTAAAGCAGCTGATTTTAAAACAGGAGATAAAAGATCACTGTTGACCTGCACTGCTTGCGCAAGAGTATTCCCTAACTTATTTATATGCCAAATGTCACTTGTGTTTACTTAAGAATTTCTTCTCATATCTCGAAGTCACAGCGCTCCCCAAAGATGCACTTGCCATAGGGTAAACAAGCGGGGAGGAGGGCAGTGTTCCCGGCTCCCTCCTCCTGAAACCGGAGGCTCCTCCACCATGCGTCACCCTCCCGAGTACGCACTGACATTTCGGTGTGTTTCCAGGCTGATGGAGGCACGGGCTGAGGTGCTGGGTGGCATAAATTGCTCATGACACTGATGCGCGGTGGCACTTGTGAAGCGGTTCCTCAAAAGTGTGTCTCCCCATCGGGTCGTGCCTCCTGCCCAAAGTGCATCCCGTCTTCTCCACCATGGTTCGAAGTTGGAATAAAGGGAAACTTGGAGCTGGCCAACCTAACCAGGCAAACCAATGGCTAGATACTGGCCAGACAATAGGTAATGAAAGGAACTTTCCATTTTGATACTGGTTTTCGTTTGATTTATCTGAAAATAGCTAATCCTGCAAACAAACAAAACAAAACCCAGGGTTGTTTTTTTCCTCTCTTCCATTACAATCTCATCCTTCAGGATTCATCCTTCTTCTGAATAACCCAACCGAACTGGAAGGCCTTAAGGCAAGGGAAAGCACTCATCCCATGACCCACGTGGCCAAGAGATGGGGTCAAAACATCTCGATAAAGGCATTCCCTATGAATATGGTGCCACACCGATATCCCAAAGACCTGGGGCAGTTGGGGTGCGGGGATCAGGGCCCAGTGGGTGCCCAGCTGGTAGCAATGCCACACAGGACTGAAGATGCACCACTACAGGACATGCATTTCTCCTGCTTTGGTAACTTCCAACGTCCTTTAAAAATGCGATCATGAAATGTCATTTCTTTCCTATTTATCTTGGCGGTACAAAACTGCCTAACTATTGGCTATACGTGAGCTCTTTTATAATATTTTTCCAATCACAAACACCATTGCATTGCTCCCCGGGGATTCCCGTGATGGATCTATCTATCTATCTATTTACGCGTTCATGAATCAAATCATCGGAGTGGAGAAAGTTTGTATAATCTACAGCTTTCATAAGATTTCACCAAACTTATACTTCACGGAGGATTTCCAGGAGTGTGACGTTATTTGCACCCCTCTCAGGCACATGCCAAACACCTCCTTTTTTCCCCACGCAATTTACTGTCCTGTCAAAAATGCTCAACTCACCCCAAAATCAAAGCTTGAAATCCATGTCCAGCTCCCAGCCTGCAAAGGGAGTTTCCAGGAGCAGAGACGTTTTTAATGGGTAGCTGAATCAGAAACTAATCATCTGAACTGCCCTCATGTAAACACGTGCTGGAAATTTTATTACTGAGATATTTGGGGTTTTCCTGATAGAGAATAAAAGACAAATAATCGAACTTATTGGAAAATATTTACATAGGGCCGTACAGTGCAAACCTTAGGAAAGCTGAACAGTATTTACTCAGAGGAATAGCCCTGGTGCAGGCAGAGGAGTGGATACTGCTCGGCTGCCCGGGGAATTGGAGGGAGTTTGTCTGAGTCAGACAGGCAGGCAATGGCCCCACACTGGGGCATCATAATGCTTTAATTAATTAATGTCTGTAAACTGTTTGGTGATCTTGGGATGAAAGGAGTTCTGGAAATGCCAGGTATTATTGAAAATTAATTACTCCAGCCTTCCCCCCAAATCTTGCTAAACATATTTCATTTTTTAATCTATCCTGCTGCTTTAATAAAGCTCATATTGCAGAATTATTTTCTGCTAAATATTAAAGGAGGAAAAAAGAGGGAACCAGTTAAGCAGCAGATTGAGTCACAGCAAAAGAGACTGTACCTGAGCCACATTTTGGGGGACAAAGGTCCCTGTGCTTGGGACAGGCACAGACAGAGGACACGGCGGTGCAGATGTGCTGTTTGAAGGGCTTAGCCTGCATTTCCCCACCGCCCCCCTCCAAGCCAAGACCTGGCATTCACATGGTGCTGGAGGGACTGCTGGAGGACCACGCTGCCATGGGGAGACAAACCCATGGGAGATGCAGGACAATGCAGTTTGGGGGATCCAAGGACAATATGAACTGTTCCAGCCGCCGCCGCTGCGTATGCGTGTCGGCAAACCAATCCCTCTAAATGCTATTCATCATTCAATCAAAGGGAGACAGGACATGTATATTATTTATACAAGTCTGAAATCATTTTGTGTTACTTACTGAAGAGTCACCTTCTGCATCATCATGAAGCAAAAGGGAGGTCCTGGAAGAAACTCCATGTACCAGTCCCATGAGGCACACTCTGGGTAGCTCCAAATGCGTGGTCAAAACAGTAAACTATAATAAATAAAACAGACACCATTTTTCAAGGTTGCAGGTTTATACACACGCATCTTAATTTATGTAATGAACAAATTAATATTTCTGTTGTCGCTTATTTCTAAGAGCTACCCCTGTGGTCTGTCTGGACTCTTATAAGGCTCTGGTAGTGCTGGAGCATCTTTCAGCTCTCCTTGGGCCAAATCAATCCTTCTGCTACTGTGAGCAGACAAAGTCCAAGTCTAACACATGTCTCTTAGGAGTTTTGGGGGGAAAACAGAAGGAAAATGTCTCAATAAACTTTCATAACTCTAAAATGACCCTGTTCTGTATTATGCAGAGCTGTAGACATTGCAGTTACCTGTCTTCTCCTGGACTATCCCACCCCATTTCTTTGGTTAGAGCCATTTGGGTTTGCAGAGATAAGGAAGCAGCTCTGTTAGTAGGTCCTTCACGGTCGCTCCAGCAGAAGCAGGCACCAGCTCCTCCTCCTTCTCTTACTCCTTCTTCTCTTACTCCTCCTCCTCCTCCCCTCTGCAGAAGAGAGCTATCTCCCCAAAATACCTTCTCAGTCATGCTTGAATGGAGGTGGAATCTTCCATTGCACTCCTGCAACTTCTTCCCACAAATTCTGGAAGAGATGAAGTCCTTCCTTACCATCCTGAGACAAATCACAGAATCACAGAATCACAGCTCGGGTCTCGTCTAGTGCCAGTTTTCAACAAAAAACCATGTTTCACCAAATCTTCCTCTGGGTACTTCTGAAAGTGAACAGCAGATGGGGCTACAGAAATCATCACATTTAAAAAAAAATATTAAAAACAGCCTTTTACATTCTGAAAAAGCAATTTATTCTACACCATTTCAAAAAATAAATAGGATTCTCCTTTTCTGTTTTAAGACATCAATGAATCTGTCGCATAATGGGCTTTTGTAAACCGATTATCCTTGATAATCTCATTAGCTGAAATTATTTTACTTTTCTAACATGGTAGATTTTTAAATACCTTTTATTTCATATCCCTCTGGGAACGTTGCGGTGAAATTTACCATTAAGCAAAATAATTATCTATCTCAAACCTTAATGCTAAAAAAGTAAAAAAAAAATAAAATAATTACAATCTAAGGGCAGATATTAGAAAAAAGAAAGTACAAGAAAGCCCACAACTGAGCTGAAAAAGGGAAATTTCCACGAGCAGGCAAATCTCTTATCCTTATTGACAAATAAATCATACTTGTTTTCCTGTGAATATTAAGAAGTAAATATTGGTTGACGCAAAGGACAGGGCTCACGTTCGAGGTGGGGTTTGCAACCTCCCACAGTGGAGCAGAGCATCAGAAACGAGGTGTCTTCGTTGTTGGGCGCAGGAAGGACGATGGTCCTTCAGCTCCCACCATCCAGGAGCTGCATCACCGCTTCAGATATGGACCTGAGCAATTAAGGAATGTGAGTTGTTTCAAAATAAGCTTAAATATGCATTTTTATGTGCGGAAGTTTGCAGCTGTAATGGGATTACGGTGTCGGCAGAGGGAGGGAAGTTTGCAGCTGTACTGGTTCAGGGGGTAGGAAGCAGCTGTTAAAATAGAGGGCTAATGGTGATTAATTCTTATTATGTGTTTGAAGATCGCACAATGAGTTCAGGACCCAAACCCTCCCGCAGGGAATAAACTGAAGGAGGAGGATTTAAAAAGAGGGAATATATAAGGGGAATTTTAATGTACATTTGGCCTAAACGGCCCGGTCTTAAATCACTTTATTAATATTTAAGTATAATTTAAAGCAATGTTATTAAGACAAAAAACATCTAGCTCAGAAAACCTGTAATTCATACACATTTATGCAGATTGGGAGATCACCACACAACCCCCTCACACGCCGCGATGGGAAGAGGTGGGAAGAGACCCCTTATCCCACTTCTGCATCCACCACTGTGGTGAGGGATGCTGGCAACAAGGTGCAAGCAGTAGGAAGAGCCCAACCTGGGCTCGACTCGATTTGCAGCCCCTAGGGAACCCGCAACGTTTCCCAGATTCAGGGCAATTCACATAAGATCCAGGTTATTTGCTGCAATATTGTGGCCGGGTCCTATAGCTGGTTTGCAGAGATAGGTGATGTGCTGGGTGTTCTGGGGCTTCCCCAGAGCACAGCAGGTAGAAGATATGAGATTTCTATTTATATACTACAGCCCGGCCAGAAAGTGACAATTTAACGGCAAAGTTAAGGGGAGAGCGAAACAGCCTGGAAAGGCTGGTGGGGGCAAACAGTGCAGGCACGGTCCCCCGAGCGCCCGGGATGCAGTGACCTAGCAAGGGATGCAGCAGGGTCCCCGGGAGCACCCAGCCCCTCTACTCTGAGAAGCTGCTCCCAACTCACCCATGTTGTGGCTTGACAACGTAACGTGGTTCTCACGGCCCTCCTGCGGACAAAAAAAATAAAGAAAGAAAAAATAAAGAAGGTGAACAGCAGCAATAGGGCAAACTGCAAGATCTGGGGTTTGTTTTTCAGGCAAGACTTTAATGAGGATTAATCAAATAGCGTACGTGAGGAGACATTTCTCTGGAATATTAGAGGGAAGAAATGGATGAGAAAATTAACAAAAAGCTAAACTTTTTTTATGTCAACTTTTTCTTTTCAAGTTTAAACTTTGCAATCACACTAATCTTTTCAAAGCTCAAAGAGATCACAAAAAGATTTATTTTGGGACCAAACAGAACTTCCTTCACCAAAATATCTCTGCCTGTGATTTTCCTGTTTTCACATTTTTAAGATGTTTTGTTTTACAAATATGAAAGAATTAACAACAATAACTCATGACTGTGCACCAAGTGTACCAAGAAATCTTGTTTTCTGCATGGCTGTAGCTGATACCCATTCCCAGCAGAGCTGGTTAGTAAATTAATACGTTCCTTCTAGCAGCAACTGATAACTTCGAGCTGATGATGTAGGTCAAAGACATCTGCAGTAAATTATACCCCACCACAAGAGGAAGGGGCACACTTGGGACATGAAGATCGTGTGGATTCCACACTGGAGACCAAAATACACATCTTTACTCATAGTTGCTGCATAACCAGATACCTCACTTTGGTTATTTTGCACCAAAGTATCAATGGGTCAGTGGTAAAGGCTAGGATGGATTTATCAACTCACAGCCAGTTGGAGAGGAGTGGGGTAGGACGTGGTTTAAGTGTCAGGTGCTCAACCACAGGGCCCTACATGGAGCTTAGATGGCCAGAAAAAAACATGCTGGCCTGCAAATACCTGTGATTTGGTTTGCTGGCTTTGTGGGAGGCTTGGGTTTCAGCAGTGTGTCCATGTTATAATTAATAAGCAATTTCTGTTTGAATGGCATGTTTTCTCTTCATTTGAGCACGTTCTCCGCAAAGACAAAGATCAAGACAAACCTACTCAGAACGCAAGGAAGATAAAAGGGAATCATAAAGAGAGACAGACAGAGGAAAAGAAAGAACAAGGAAAAAGAGAAGACAAAGAACAGGGAGACACCAAAGAGGACACAGAACAAAGATAGGCAAAAAGGAAAGACAAAGAAAAGACAAAGAACAGAGATGATAGAACAACAGAAAATATGCAAGAGGGGCACAAAAGGAAAAAGGGAGGAAAACAGCAACTGAGAACAAAAGGCAGAGAACAGAGCAAGAGCAGAAACACACAGGAAGAGATAAAATGGGAGAGAATTCAGGCAAGATGAGGCATGAAAAACAGCCCAAAGAACAAGAAAAAATAAACACAATGAAGAGCAAAACCAGCTAATCATCTTCTGATTTGCATTAAAAGACAAGGCATGGGAACACAGGCTCAGCAACAGAAATGTTGTCAAGTTGAATGTCAAGATTTCTTGTGTCCTCTAAATTCAGTCAGACTGCCAGCACGTGTGAAGCCTACAGGTTGGGTGCTGCTGCTGTATCGGCTGGAGGAGAACAGGACTGGTGAGTTGAAGGATTGTTGCCTAGTGTTGAAGAAATGGCAGAAACCAGTGCTGAGGGAGGGCTGTCTGGGTTACAGAACAGATTTAGAGGGAGGTGCTTGCAGGGAAGGGATGCTCAAAAAGCAGCAAAAATCCCTTCGTAAAGGTAGGAGATCCAGCTCCATGATGAACCAAGCTGGCAAAGGCACATCTTATCCCTTCTACAACTCCTTAGCAAGAAAAGCATGGCAGAAACCCTGGTGCACAAGTACACCTACAACTTTAAAATACTTCTGTAGCTCTGTCTGTCAAAAAAACCCAGCATTTAAAAAAATATATATCAACCCTACAGTAGCAGTTAACAGATACCCAACCATGGTAGAAATGCCAAGAGCTGTAGGGTTTGAGCTGACCAGGACAATCTGCATGAGATTTAGAAGCAACACCTAGAGAAATCATACAGGTTTCTGTCCTGCTGAAAAAACGGAGTAGAAAGATAGATAAACCATTCACAAATCTTGACAATGGACAGAAAAACGATCTAGGAGGTACAGAGCTTCATGGAGAAAATGAACACTCAGGATTTTTGTGCATATTGCAAAAAAGGCAGAAAGGGCTGGAGGATGCTGAGGTCTCCCTGGTGCCAGGTACAGCAGGAGGACACCAGAACGATGGAGTCAGGCCAGGGCAGGGAAATATTACAATAAGGGGGTGGGTTTTTTAATTTCCTGCTTAAAGTTTCTTGCCACGTTCCTTGTCTGGTCCTTCAGCTTTACAGCACCTCCTCACCTCCTCAATGACCCAACACATTTCAAGGCAGGGGTCTTGGGCTGGGGTGGAAGTGTCATCTTCCAGATCTGACACAAAGAACTCCAATTTTATAAAACACCCTTAGAAGTAACTCAAAAGGTGCAAGGTCCAGCTTAGCCTCATAAGACTAGATCTCCTAAGTACCTCTGGATTTGACCCTACAGTTATTTTAAAGCAGTAGGTAAATTAATGTATCTGTAACAATAAAATATTTCTCTCTTTCAGGTTTCCTTTAGACCAAGGGAAGTTCTGGCAGTTGCATCTGTCATAAAAATTCAGAACCATACAACAAAAGCACCTTGAGCTGCAACTGCTTTCCAAAACCTAATTTTTTAAGTATTTGTGTTATTTTTGTTATTGAAACACTACCCTTATTCCTTATACAGGATCAGTCATCATAAGGACTCAACTAGCACTGATTTTATGCATTTGTCCTTGGTACACCATGTTTTCTTCTATTTTAATCCATTAACATTTGTATCACATTTAATGTCATTAACACATAGAGATACACTACTTGATATTCATCATCCAGCGTTCAGTTGGCTGGCAGCACGGGAAAACTGGCATGCAGTGGGTTAAACATGCTTCCCATGCTGCTCGTTGGTTATATTTTATTTACCAGTATTTCTATAATGTGCTATTTTTTTTTTCCTTTTGAGATTTCCTCATTTCTTTCAGAACACTTTCACCTTATTTCCGGGCTGCTTCTCCTCAAGGGGCAAAGTGGAGGTTCAGAAACTTCATATGAACTTCCTGAAAAAGAAACAGATCACCTATTAAAAAACCCAAGTGGAATGTGCTGTGAATACAGTTTAATATGTCCCAAAGAAAGAGCTGGCTCTAATCAAAACATAAAATTTAAAATTCATTGTTTTACGCAGTTTATTGATTTAATAATGTATTTATTATTTATGATTTCTATGGCAGATGGAATTCTATTTCTACTATTTGATTCAGGTTAATCAGAGGATAATGTGCTGCTTGTACTTTCACCTAAAGACTCTTCTGGCGCTCGAGAAGCAGACTGTTTTCCAGAACTGCAAATCAAATCCCTTTCTGTCATGCAATTATGGCTATTTCGCTATAAAATTATAATCTGTTTAAAACCTAAGGTTAATATTTGAACTAAAATAATTGAACACATATGAATTATATCTAAGGTAGAAACATTTCTGGAGGGGCTGCAGCCTTTCAGGTGGTTTCACTGCTTTTAAAATGCCTGTAACTGGACTTTGGAGTGTGTCACTGCTCCTTTCCCCCAGGTACCCAAGCCTTCACTGATAAGACTGAAGCTTGTTACTAATTGTGCTCCTCCTGATTTTACTTTCCCATCACTCAAGACCAAGACCTTGGGAAGAACAAGCTTCTGCTGAAGATGTTGTAGACAACATCGACAAAACGTGTAGACACCCCACCAGAAACACACCTTCTCGCCATGTTCTGAGGAACACTTTGATTTGTTTACCTTCGGAACAGTTTTGACATGATTTAACTTACGTATCATGAACTTCACAAATATTTATTATTCCTTTATCCCAACATCAAATTTACTATGCTGAAGCATTAGTTTCCTTGGAGAACAGCAACAGGCTATTAAAATCAATTCAGAATACGCAAGGCGAAGGAAAGAGAAATTAGAGCAATTAGGTTTTCATGCCAGCTGACTTTATCCTACCCTAGAACAATTTCCACTCTTGCTGACATTTGATATGAGGCCTTGCAAGATCTGGTTTGATCTTGCAAAACTCCTCTTCCAACCTCCATGAGTAGAGCTCCACATCCCTGTCTCCTAGCTCTGATTAATACACCAAGTACAACAAAGCACCTTTCACACCCAGCTCTGGTTAGAGAAGATCTTCACTTCCTTGAATATCTATGAAAGTAAAAGAAAAAAAAAGATGCATTTTCATTTCATCCTCCCAGATGCACAAGTGGTCCTGTGAGTGAAGGTATAATGTGCACTGAACTGGAAGCATCCTTCTCGTGACCATATTCTCATCTGCTCATGCAGCTCACCCCTAGAACTTGCTGGCAGCATGGCTGGCTGTGAGGTGGAAGACTCACACATTCAAAGCTAGACTTTAGAAAAATAGAAAAATAAATAAAAACACCCCAACAGGCTTGACTGCTGATAAAGTAACTGGAGTAAATGAAAAAAATCAGTGTGCCACAGTCTGGGAATATTTCCACAGACAGACACGAGAACAGAGAAAGGCCTTGGACTCTCCAGGAAGACAGAAAAAGTAAATTGTTCCATCAGGACATTTTAAGTCAGTTTTCACACCATATATTCTAGGATTTCCAGAGGCAGGACTGAGGATGCTCCTCCAAAACCTCTTTGGACGCCATCCCCTTTAGGGTATGTGAGGATGCAAGCTCTACCCTTGCAACCAAACCTTCTCCATCTCTTCTCAAGAGAGAAGATGACACTGCTGCTACAGCACTGCCTGTCTGTGGCAACATACAACAGGCAATGCAACCAGGGAAGAATCCCACCTCTCTGATGCTCAAGGAAAAAAATACCGAAATCCATAAGATTTGTGCTTTGTTTTTCTTTTACTTTATTTTTGCCTGAAAAAAAAATGAACACCATGGGGAAATCTGCCCTTCTGCCTATGTGAACTTAGGAAGAGCAAGGAGAACGGAGTGAGATGCACAGGTGTAATTTAAATGCTGTTACATCCAAGTTCAGTCCCCTCTCAGAAATTTGGCCCTCCGCGACATTGAGCTCAGGCACAGTCCCAAACCACAGCTGTAAAATCATTGCTCATTTTAAAGGTCCAGTTGTGCTGCGGGACAAACATACGGCTCTTACCAGCCCATCGTCTTTTCTGCTGTACACTATATGAATTTTATAGCTTGAAAATGAGGGGCATCTTACCCAATTAGGTACTCCATAGCCTAATCAGCTTCTTTCTCTACCAGGAAAATATTATGCATTTCGACCCAGCTGTTCCCTTGTGTTGTTGTGTTGTCAGTCATATTCTGCTGGAGAGAAAAGCAATGGTGAGCCGAGGACATTCCTGCACATCTGTTAGCTGAAAGACAGGAATAGTAAAGGATTTTAGAGCAATTTCCAGAAACAATAAGAATTAGTTGCTTATCTGATATTAACAACGTGCACCTTTTCCCCTTCTTTAGCGTATCTGTCAAATAGTGTAATTATTAAGGACCAACAACGTGGATTTTTGTGTGAACCAGTGCTGACTACACCGGAGTATTGCATTTTTAATTATTATGATGTTAAATGACTTTAATTGCTGACACTCTCCTGATTCACAGAGCATTTTTATAACATTTATTAAAAAAAGGCCAAAGTTTATTTTACAATCTGCAATAAAGCAGAACACAAAAAACAGCAATTGGCTCAATGATCCCAACACATTAGTTTTATACACAGACTGCATATTATTCTTGCTCTATAAGTGATGTGAAAAGCAAAATTGAAGTCCTGTACAAAATTTGATCATCTTACTTAATAACAACAGATGCTCAGTGTGGTGGCATTTTGAAAAGAGCTCTGTATGCTACTGGTTATTAAATGGCAGGACATTTGGCATCCTCTAGCATTATACCATTTGAAAACCATAGAGTCACATAAATAGCCGATGAGAGCTAGGAAAAAAATTTAGCTCCTGTCTACATAACAAAACACACTTCATTTAAAATATTTTAAATGGTCAGACTGCCTTTCAAAAGAAAAGTCCGGAAAACTTATTGGAGGGGGAGCTTCCCTTTTATCTGGAAAACACAGGAAAGCGAATATGTTGGGGGGAAGAGAAGAAAGGGTTCAACAGCACGACTGATCAGCCTTAACTGAGAATGCTAATGGCTTCTGCTGCTTTGTGTCAAAAGCTCAGCACCATTTGGAAAAGGCTCTGGCACAAAATTTCCTTCTTGATTTTAAAATGAAAATATTGGCAATATGTAGCCAAATTAACAGAAATGCAGGACATACCAACAACACATGGGTATCACTTTAATGGTGTAATTCCTGTTCAATAAAGAGGAATCAATAAAGACGGTGGCTTACTTTTGTCCCGGTATAAATTACACTCACAGAACATCTACTCTCTCTGTAGTTATACCATTGCTATTTGGTTAGATTCATATAGACTATAAAAAGTTATAATCAAGTTGATGTGCACATACAGTGTAGCTTTCTCATTTTTATTTGAGCTTAACAGCCACTATGTTGTACATTTATCAAAGCAGAAACCACCAGGATCTGTTTGCCCAGCGTATTTTACCTAGACCAACTCGTTCCACACACTGTTCCACAAAGACCAGCAGAGCTGCAAGTAAATACTTACAACAGGCATTGCTACCATTTAAAAAAAAAAAACAAACAACAACAAAAAAAAAACCTAAATAACTTTAAAAACCCCCAAATACACAACGAGTTTGCCTGAGGACTGAAGACAAGGTTTGCTGGGTTATAAGGGGTGTGTATGTGCACGTGCCTTTTATGTCTACTTAATAAAACCTTGAGGATTGGGTTATAATGGAAGTACTCACACATCCTTAACTATGGCGTTGCAAATGGCGCTCCCATCATTAGAGTGCATTGTTGTTTGTTTTATGCTAATCTCCCTTCAGTGTGACAGACTGTCACCTGCATGGGGGGTAACTTTCAGCACTATATTAGCCCATATGGCACAAGCTAAATTGTATCTAAGCTATGGGCTAATTATGGATGAGTTAATAAAACCAAGCAATGTCAGTCTGGCCACTTCTTCTGGTCCTCTGCCGACTCCCCAAGTGAGTTATTGCCTGCACTGTTCTCTTAAACTATTTTCATGTTTTGTTCTCGAAAATTGCTGCCAAGCTTTGTGTTTAAGACACTTTAATCCTTTTTCCCTTTCTCAATCCCGTGCAAGATCGGATCAAAACAACCTCGCTGCTCTTTTTCCATGTGATAACTTTCCCCTGTTAATCAAGGGGTGATGCAACCTATCAAATACTAAACGCACTGTGTTAAGTTTCCAGGAAACTAGTTTGCACAACTCTGATATAACAAACATATTTTCATATTTTCAGGGAGGGAAAAATAGGAATCATCTTCCTTAAGTATGGGATCAAAGAGATGAACATTTATTCCACCAAATGCACATCCAGGTAACAGAAAACCGTAGGAATGAACTAAGATAGTAAAGAGTCTCTTCACATGTTTTAGGGTCAAGCACGTGCTTAAGTGCTTTTTTGGACAAAGGCTCAGCTTCTTTTCCTTCTTACAAAGAGGGGAGGGAGGAAGAGGGTACCTCGCAAGTGTTAATGTTCCCACACCACCCCGTCTGCTCTGCTTTGTCCCCACTTGTGCCTTTCAGTTGTCAGCCCCTGGCAGCTGTGAGCCTGCTCGCCCTTCAGCACACTTTGCTTTTCCAAATTACTGCAGTAATCACCAGTAAAGCACGATGCTGTGGTACAGAAGATCAGACTTTGGACCGACCAGAAATAGAGAGAAACTGTAGAACAATCTTGTCAGTGATTGAGAAAGGAAAACAAAAAGGGTAATGTACAGTGAACTGGACAGCAGTAATAGGAAAAGAATAAGGGAGGAAAAATATAAGTGAAAATGCCCATCACTTTGCCTCCACTCACACAATGCTCCTTCCCTGATCTACAGCCTGAAAGAGCATCTCAGGAGCAGGCAGAGACCAAACCCACTTGTGACAGGGAGAATTACTGAAAGACTACTCAAGTTTTAATTAAATCAAAATCAAATAGGGAATTTCAACCAAAACATCATGCTAAGGGATATACTCCTTAAACCTGGCAATAAATTGCTTCCCCATATGTATCAGTGTACAGACACTGAGGAGCAGAAGTCACGATTCAGGATATGAGACAACTCCAGGTACTGCTGAGCTCATTGCATTGGCCACTTTCAACCCAATAGTCCAAAGCTTAGGACAGACTCGATGTGTCTGTTTGCTCAGCCAATTCCCAGGCAGCCTCCACTAGTCCATGGGCCTTTCAGGACTTTGTTTTCTGTATTCAGTCTGGGTCAGTTAGCAACTGAGTAAGACAATGGAAAGGATCAAGCATAAAACCTCTGGAGAGAAGAAAGCAGAGTGTCATCTTGCCTTGTTGGAACTTCACTCAAGTCCTGCTTCCTCGATATCAAAGAGAAAACAAGCAGAACAGACCTCTTGGACTTCATTTACTTCACAGCAGTCATGAAAAACAAAACGGAAAGGAATCAAGAAGTGTGAATTCGGATGTGGTAGCAGATACTCAGCACTTCATGTTTTGGCCCAAGCTCTCCCCAGAGGAATCTTAGTATCTCCCTATGAACAAAGGTCTGAATTGTGTCAGTACACTACAGATATTTAATAAAAACTTGCATTAAAAAAAAAAAAAGCAGGCTCAACTTCTGGGAGTAGCAACATCCTTCCAGTCCGAGCATTCTCATTTTTAGATAATGCTGTGCAGCTCCAATAGGAAATACCACAAGGCTGCTGTGCTTCAGAGCTATTACTTCCACATTACAGCTCCACACCACTTTCAATACAAGTATGCAAGAAATAAGTAGATTTCTTGTTCTTTATTTCCTGTAAGGAACAATGCCATGTTTCACACAATGCCTTGTTAAATAAAAAGTCATTGGGCAAACTGCTTTTAAACCCATCATATGTAATGAAATGTTTCATCTGGAACTGGAATTGTTTTTCCAATCCCAAGTTTTACTCTCTCCTTGGCTTTTTCCTCTCTCCCTTCTTATTTTCTCCCCTCAGTTTATAGACGATCTGCTAATCTACTCAGACCCACAGTACTGAAAACTCTCTTCTCAGTGAGTCACCCCTGGAAATGTATTATTGCCTTAAAAGTCAAGTTCAGACCTAAGCACCACTTAGATAGTACAAGGAGACAAAGGTAATATCATTGTTATTCAAGTTACTTAGTCCTTTACTCAAGAAAAATTCTTCCCTGGACTATTCCCTCACATGAGTGAACCCATTGGTTCAAAACTGAGATTAAGTTTTCCACCTAAAAGATTAACTTAATTAAATCAAATTCAAATTCAATTCAAACAAATTCAACAATTCTGGGAAAACTTATGGTTCACGTTACATGGATCACCTTAAACGATTACAACAGCCCTTTCTGGCCTGATGGATCTTGCTGAGTCTATGATTCTGTGAAATTACTTACTAGATTAATTAAGCCAGAGTGGTAAAGCCTAATTCAGAGTGGTAAAGCCTAATTCAACCTTCAAAACTGAACCAGTGTCTCTTACCTTGTTTTCACTATAACACCAGGAATTTTCTTTCTTTGTACTGTTGTAAAAACACTGACCCAGGAATTACTGGATTGTCCTTCTCTTTCAAATACCAGGACCTCTAAAGAGACCTTCTAGAGAGGGTTGTTCGGGTCTTTAATACTGTAACACATATTCTGTCTCTTCTTGGGTGATAGAGGTCACTTGTTAGCAGAGTATCCCCCAAGTAGTTCTTTCCAGCAATTTGGGGACTTAAGCAAGCTAGGAAAGGCAATCACCAGCATCTTCCATAACTGGAAACCTCTATTTCTGGCATGCAAAAACAAAACTTTATTCTGTAGGAAGACGCACAGGAGTAAATATTCTACAGAAGCATTAGTGGGTTTGTGGCTGAATCAGTTATGTTCCTACACAAGCTTTTATTGAAGCAAACTCTTTGAGAATGACCGGCCGGGCTCTGTGACCTATCAGGTTTTCTAATGCAAAAATGATGTAGTACAACTTCCCTTTCAGTCTTTGTTCTTACAAATTACACCTCAGGTTTCTTCCTCTTTGGTAGTCATTCCTCTTCTGTATCACCTTATGTTTGAAGAGATCTAAAGATTAGACCACTTAACGGCACACTGTGTTCACTATACAAATTATTGATTGTCTGGTTTTAGACTGTTTCTCTCACAGTCTCCTGTAGTGAATTCAGAACGGAATACAGCTGATAATATGTGCCCTTTCCTCAAGTTCAACCACCAAAACACTTGGGTTACAATCTCACAGGATGTTTCTATCATTATCTCACTCCCCCTAACCGGTAACACACAGGTTTTAAGAAGGAGAACAGCACTCGTTGACAGCCCGAGACACTAATTACTTTTTTTTTCTATTATAGCTGCATATATGAATACTATAGTAGAATCTGGATTATACATTTTCTGTACTTGTTTCCATATTTCTTTTAACAGAAAATAAAGCCTGAGCCTAGCTGCAAAGTTAGGATGCGTTCATGAACTTTCCCAACCTTGCCATTGCTCAGGCTTCTATTTCCAGACGACGCATCAATACGCTAAAATTAAGCTTACACAGCAATATCCCTCTTTTTCAGGTGTCTTGCAAGAACAGAGGAAAAAGCCCATTACACTGTGGGCCGAGAAAATGAAGATTTGACTCTTATTTTCACGAAGGATATCCCATAGAGCCTTTGGAGTGCAAAAGCTGTTACAGTGGAAGCAGACTGTGTTTGGGAAGAACCTACATTATCCTAAAAAACAAGCTAATGAGGTTACTGTTTCCAAATGTAAAAGGTAGAAACTTTCTGGCACATGATCACAGGACTCCGGGGACCCCAAACAACCAGCAGCTCTCTCCTGCGCTTCTCCTCCCTCTCGAGCAGCCCCACTGGACCCTGTGCATCTGCCCAGCCTTCCCCTCCATCCTCTTTGGGGCTGGTTAGAATTACAGGACGGGTTTTATCGACAGCACGATAGTGTAACGGAGCATCTTGTATAAAGAAAAGAAACCTCATTGTGTACAGCCCATATGCATACTTCATGCCTCCTCTTCCTAGGATTTTACTCTGAAGTAGGTCAGACCTTATGTCTCACCAGGGCAAATCTTATTCCCATTAGCCCCACAGCCACAGGGGAGGGGAAGGCAGCAGATTTCCTTTTGGAGGACCTTACTAATTGCACTGATGAGTTTATCTCACTGTGCTCGCCTCTTTGGTCACTGGGTCAGAAGGCCACCCATCCCATCTTCTCATAGCTGCTTCTCACTACCAGTGCTAACTGGAAAATGCCAGTAGAATATTTCACTTACTGGCTCTGTGGACATATGCTACAGGTGCCACATCTCCAAGTCCTACTGAGAGCAAAAGGGGAGGTTGATTGTGCTTTACCTTGTCTCAAATTATCGCCTGGTCAGGGGGGAGCATGGAGCAGGAGGTGCTACACCTGCCAGCTCTCCCTTCACTGATATAAAGATGCCTTTGGTAGGGAAAGTGATACAGAGAGCAGGCTAACCACGGATAAAGAGGAGTCAGAAAGGAGATGGCATAAGCTTAAGCTGGATTGTGTACAATATAGAGTTTCCCAGCAGTATGAAGAATCTATATATTTACATAAGAGAAAGGTCCTCTTTTATAGTGGAAAATTCAATCATTTGATATTCGGCAGCTGGATACTGTAAAAATCATTCTTCATGTATCTCATATTACTCACAGTAAGCTGATACACCTGAGCTTTTCACAGCACTCAGAGTTGAGTATATATAGATTGCTCAACTTGGAAAGGTCACTCATGCTGTACACAGGAACCTGACCACGGTAATCTGTAAAGAGCAGATATTGTTCTCCTTGTTTGTAAAGACTTTAGGAATGTAAACAGCAGCACTCAGGCTCTTTCTTTGGGATGTATCGAATTCACGGGCATTGTGTGTGAAGTTTACAAATGTAAGACTTCGCAGTTGGTTTTGGCAAGTCTAGTCATAATCTTCAGCGAAATCAAAACACACCAAAGATCACACTCCACGATTTCTAAGACCTAATTTAATTAAAAGCTTTCATTGGGAAGGGATAGTTTCAAGCTCTCCCCCCTTCTTCCTTTGCATACAGACATAAACATTTACCAGAACCAAACTCAGCATTGATTTTCCTTTATTCCTTGTGCTAGCCTGAAGTCCCAAGAGATGAACAGATGAGGTTAAGGTTAAGAAAGTTATGCACAACAGCTCTTAACCTGATGGAGAGGAAGATAAACAACGTGCTAGTATCATTTAGGTGAACTCGTCTGTCAAATTACCTGTCCCTGTTGGATTTGGTATGGAGTGTTCCCACTTTTAAACGAATTCTTCACTAGTGCATCTTCAAAAGGTTTGTGTGTGAGATTTAAGTCAAATATCCATCATGAAAAAAACCACAGTTCCTTGAAATTTTGACCACCTCTTTGGATAAGGTCACCTGGCATGAGTTATTGTCCAGTCAGATGCAGCTCAGACACAGTTGCAAGGACATCTAAAACACAGTTAGAGGCAGAACAAAAGAAAATTAGAAAAAATATGCTTGATGCTGTATTACAACTTCTCCATATTCCTTCCAATGTAAAAATACAGATACAAACAGTGACTATCTGTTTTACAAGCTCATTGAAGTCAGAGGCTTAGAAGAGAGTTTTTCCAGAGGTCAGTTATTCAGCTGGTAGAAATTGTCTTAGCATCGGGGACACCAGTGAAACCACAGCAATTTATTTTATGGGGGAAGTAATGTAGTTGGTGGTTGCTCTCAGCACAGATTTGGATGAATACCAGTCTAACAGTGACTTTTTGGTGATGTTCAAGATTAAACAAACATATCTTTTAAGGACAAGTCCTGGAAGTCAACGCAGTATCTATTGTAGCTCTGTACAATGAATTATGTTGATTTCAGTGACATTATTTCCATCTTGAAACCACTTATGATGGAAAGACAGTAAATACACTGTTTCTTCAATATGAACCTAAGAAGTATTTGAATACAAAACACTAAGCAAGTTCACTGCCTTTCTCAGACGTTTGTTTACCATTTGCCTTTTTTAAAAAGATTTGTTTTGTTTAGTAATTTCTCTATTTAATTATTTGCACCAAACCCAGACCACTTCATCCCTTAGGTAAAGACTTTTATTTATTAAAGACAAAAGTGCATGAAGGGTTTTATTTTCCATTTGGCAATTTGGTCCAATTTTCATAAGCTGAGAACACTCACTCAAGGTTTTACTTGTGTAAAACCAATTTAAAGGATAAATTCAGTATGCATTCCCTGTAACCACTTTGCTCCATAGAAGACTCTGCAAAGCTGTGGAAGCCAAAGGCAGCTTTTATTGATTTTGTCCTTGGGAAATCATGTATCCTGAGACAAGAAGATACAGAGGGGTGATAAATTTTGTATCATCAATGTTGCAAGGTTGTTAGTCATCTTGCAAGGGCTTTTATCTTAGAATCATAGAATAGTTTGGGTTGGAAGGGACCTTAAAGACCATCTAGTTCCAACTCCCCTGCCATGGGCAGGGACACATTCCACCAGACCAGGTTGCTCCCAGCCCCATCCAACCTGGCCTTGAACACTGCCAGGGAGGGGGCAGCCACAGCTTCTCTGGGCAACCTGGGCCAGTGTCTCACCACCCTCACAGCAAAGAATTTCTTCCTAATATCTAATCTAAATCTCCCCTCTTTCAGTTTAAAACCATTCCCCCTTGTCCTATCACTCCATGCCGGTGTAAAAAGCCCCTCTCCAGCTTTCCTGTAGGCCCCCTTCAGGTACTGGAAGGCTGCTATAAGGTCTCCCCAGAGCCTTCTTTTCTATCTTTTTTTTTTTTTTTCTCTTCCATTCTGGTTTGCTTTTTTATTTTATTTTTCTCTACAGATATTTGCTTGGCCAGAAAACTAGTTATTAATAAAAACGAACTTCAGATACCGAATTTTAACCGCATCAGAAGTTAGCAAAGACTTGCCACTTCAGTCCTGCTTCGCTCTCCAAAGTAAATCAAGACAAAGTATTTGCCACACAAGAGGCTGTAGGCATCAGGGTCCATTTAACAACTGCTGCTGGAGGAGCCAAATTCTGCTCTCTGAGGCACAAGCTGAGGTTTTCCTTTTTTTTGCCCGTAGCTCTGTTCTGCCCACTGCGTGCAGCTACCAATTCCAGGAGTAGGTGCTAGCCTTGTTGTGTTTCTACTGGAGAAATATCCCTTGTTGGATGGAACAGCTATTCGGATTTCTCTCAAAGCTCTAATTCCCAAAGCAAGGAGTTTGGGGTAGCAATCCAACAACACTGGATATTTGCTGATGAGCACTATTGCCATCCAAGAAGCATTGACTCAGTTACATAAATACATTTGTATGTAGAAGTGGAAGGTAACTGCTCATTTATCTAATTTTATATTTGAGCAATAAATTGAAGAATAGTTACTTTAGACCATTCTGCTCATCACAGATTTATAGATGTGACAGCTAAACATCAAAATTAACAGAGGACATTTTATTTTCTCAGTCACTGCTTGTAGAATTCTTAAGTGTATTATTATCATCATTAGTAGAAGGGAAGTAAAAATAAAGTTTGTCAACAGAAAAGGAAAAGGTTTGCAGTGAATGTCTGATAATCAGACATCCCATCCTCTGAGCTGAATGAAAAGAAGGGCAAAGTCCTCATCTCCTGCCCTATAAATGCACACACTTCTGCTAATGTGACACAAAAAGAAACTCAAATGGGGAAGAGAAGGTTTAAGAAAGATCTAGTTAGGGGGAAGGAAAATCAGCCAAGCCCTGATTGCTTTCTGTAGCCAACAGCACACACATGCTTAAAACAAAAAGACAATGAGAGTAAAGAATATTGTGCAACAAAACTGCATTTTTAGTCTGACCCAGCTCCTGTGAGAAGCTGTTTTTAAAAGTTCTTACTAATTCCTGATATTTTTCTTTACAAATGCAGCTACTATGCAGAGACTCAAGAGGAAAGAACAATTAAGTTATGCCTGTAAAGGACCTAGCACATGAAGCCATATTCAAAGCAAACAATAACAACTTCCAGTAAACCTACAGAAACATCACTTGGTAAATTATAGCCAATGCCTATTTTTACCATGGAAAAACTTCTTTTGGAGCCTGAGGAATCTGTTTGTCTCTGCATAAGGGATGCTCTGCACCAGGTGGTTCTAGACCAAATGTCCTCAAAGCTGTGAGCACAGCCCCTGGAAGAGCCAACCCCAGGAGAAAGGGTTGTTTAGGAGGTGTAGAGCCCATACGTCACCTTTGGCACCTTGAGCAGAGCCGGAGGGAGAGGGGACTGTGAAACCACCTTCGTGGCCCAAGGTGGCTCAGTTAGAGAGATGCGAGGTACAAGTTAGGGAGAATTTGGTCTACTTTCCCTTACAATGAGGATCTGCTGAAGACCAAGGCAGACGGAGATCAGGACGGGATATGCAAAAGGCAGTTTTGACCCAGGCTGTCTGTTTTTCCAGATGTTCTAAATTAATAACAGCTGTAGGATTTGGCCCTTCATAAATTAAATTATTAGATGATAGAGTCATTGTTGCCTAGGCACACTTGTAAGAAATAATAATTTCCCTCAAAGAATCATTAAACAGAAGGGCATCAGAATTAGTCAGAGAAACAACCACATTTGGCTTGATCTTTGGCTGTTGTAAATCAGCATAATCTGACTGACTTCAAAGACAACTATGCCAACTCAGAGCACTGAGAATCTGTTCTATTGCACTTAAACTCTGCCCAACATCTTGACATACTCTGTTAGTTTAGTGTTTATTCTTTTACATTAAAAAGACTACAACACACACCTTTCATCTGCTCTCAGCAAATTGCGTGTGATTTCTCATTGGCTAGAACTATCAGCTGTGGCTGGCCACAGAAAGGTTGTCCAGCTGCTTAGGAGCCCATTTAAATATGAATTGAAACAAGAGTGTTTCATGGAAATTTGGACGCTCCTAGCTCTCCCTGGCTTTGTCCGCCTGTAGATTGTTTGTCCCTCCTTTCTGTTCAATAGCTTCTTTCAAATTATAACAAACAAGTGTGCTGGGGAATACCACGAAACAGCTCCAAAGATGTAATGTTCTTTTATATTCCTGGGCATGTCATTTCCTAACAGCCCCAACGCCTGCTCCTGCAAACTGGAACAAGGGCGAGAACCGACAAAAATTCCCCACTCCTGAGGAAACAAGCAAACAAACCAACCCACCCCTCGAAACAAAGAGCAAAAAATATTTCCTCAATTGGGCAGCTGAAAAAAAATGTCCAGAACCTGGCAACCCTTACTCATGTGTGGGCCTTGCTTTTCTCACTAGTCTGGCTCATTTCAAATGGTTTCTGTCAAGAATAATGGCCAAGAATTGGTTCTTGATCTTCCATGAAAAAATAAGGTACAAAGTAAATGAGATAAACCATGCTGTAGGAGTATAAATTAATGATGATTTCATAGCAGACCTTCTCAACTTGCATAAGATTAATTGTCATATTAGAATAAACGTCTAAATTGGGCACTAGGACTTCTTTTAAAGCTCGGATTTTCATGGATCCATATATTTCTTATAAATTTTACTAACAGAAAATTTAAGTCTAAATTCAGACGCATTAATTATTGTCAGATATGATCAGATTCCAGTCTCTGGAAATCAGCAGCAGTGCAGTGGAATTATTACTATTACTAGTATTATTAGCATCATTATTTTTCTAGCTATCCACTATGCTTCTGCTTGACTTATTTTGGGGGAAAATAAAAGTGCAGATACAACATCCACTTTTATATGTTTTAAAAACTTAGCTGATATCATAAAAGAGCAAATTCTCATAGTTTTTATCCCAGATTCCTCTGCTTGCTGCTAACTGGCAGGGCAGGTTATCCCAAACACAGACCTAACCTTCGTGATCCAGAATTTCTCCCTTTCCTAATATAGCTCCACGGAAAGCATTTTTCTCTAATGAAATCAGAAAATGGCAATTACTGTGAATCCAGAGCATGTTTTGAGCCTTTTTCCTTTCCCTGATGGTCACAAACTCACAGTATGGGGAAGCTTATTTCTTAAATGTCATCGCTTTTGTCACTTTAAGTTCTATTAAGATTGGTTATTGACTTTATGTATAATTAATGGCTTCCAAAGTCCTACATTTTTACACGTGATAAATCTTGGTGCTGAGAAACCAACAAATTTCTGTTGTTTATTGCCCTTCCCTCTTCCCCACTCAGGAGTAACAGAAGTCACTTGAACTAAAGCCCTACGGCTTCTTCCACAAACGTGTCTGGATGTTTCTCACTTAGGTCGACGTGACAATTATTAGAACTGGCACATATAAACACAAAAAGCAAGAGGCATTAACAGGTCTATTCACCAAGGGTTCTGCACCCTTTCCACAAAAAACCTTAAATAAAAGTAACATGCCTAAATTGTGTAAATGTCAAGGTTTTCTCATTCATTAATTCCCCTCTCTTTGATGTGCAATGCTCCCAGCTCTGTCTATGCTCAATGGAGAAGTGCTGGACTGAGAAAAAGAGAGTCATCCTGGCACATTCACCAGCTCGCAAAGGATGCAGACTTGGACTATGATCCAAAAATGCACTTATGTGCATTGCACCTATGAAGAAGCATTTGTTTGGAGCTCATTTTGCTCTGCCCCCAAGGGGACTGACAGTCATACTGTTCACCACACGGGCCTGGAAACAGCTTCACAACATCTTCCTCGTGCCACACAGCCATGAGCCGCTGTATCTGAATGAAAGGCATAGAAAAGAGTGGAGAGAAAAGTTCATTTTTCCCACCTTTGGACTGTGGCAGAGACCTTCTGCCCCTGAGAAAGAGAGTCATCTCAGGTCATCACGACACATACCCACAGAGGGGACTGAAGACTCGATGGTGTCTCCTCACCATCAGTAAGCTCTACCCTTGCAGAAATAACAGCATCCCATAAGAGGTGACCATGGCCTATCGTGTAACACACCTCTAAGTACAGATGTTGTCCTCTGCCACCACTTCGAGCCATGGCAAAGCCAAGCAGCAACGAGGAGCTCCTAGGACTCCAGCCTGGATCAGAAAACCCCACCGTTGGCTTCGACCTGGCAGACTGGCAGCTTGCGGCAGTTGGTGGAGATGGGGGGGTTCTCTTCCTTTTACAGGGGGTTGCTGAGCTCTTCCTTCCCTGCAATGTAAGGGCACATTTTATTTGTGAATGGTCTCTTTCTTTCGTGGAATACAGTTTCTACAGAAAAATAATCTCTTTATGTATTAGAAAAATATCTGATGATTTCAATCCCCCAAACAATTCCATGCAGACTCTACAGAAACAAAATCCCCTCTGTGCTTAATGCCCCCTGCATGTCCTGAGCTTAAATTTGCTCAGAATGACTGTAATGAATTCATCAGCCTTGCATGACCAGCACTGCTTCAGCAAGAGAGTGGGTAAAGAGAGGAAAATACCAAACACACAGCAGATTTCAGTGCACATCACAGGGCTGCACAAAAAAACAAATGCACCTCTGTCGTGGTATGAACTTACTTTCTTCCTCCTGACTTCCCCCAAGTCATGTAACTGGCACGTGATGCCTGGCACAGATGGCACGCCGTGGCACGCAGAGTGTGCCAGCTGTCTGGCGTCGGGACACAGGTGCTGATGCTCATGCTCGCTGCTCACTGGAAGCCAGACCTCCAGGAGTCAGCCTCTAAGAAAAGAAAAGGGACATCAGCCACATTTCCAATTCTCAGTTTTAAGAACAAATGGTGCGCATGCGTAGAATAAAGGATTACAAGGCAAAAGTATCCCTAAAAGCTGTTCTCCGTGATAGTCAAGATTGATGCAATGAGATATCTGAATTTCATTGCAGTAAATAGACAACATATGATTACAGACATTATTATGCACACGTGATATACAGGTTCATCCATAAGACAATTGGAGAATAAAGCATCAGTTATTCAGACCTTCATTGTAATCTGAATATCAAATACATCTCAAATAGCAGGGACAATTGACCATATATACCCTTTGTGAGAGTGAAATACAGAATCACAGAATCACAGAATCAGCCAGGTTGGAAGAGACCTCTGGGATCATCAAGTCCAACTGTTGCCCTGACACCACCCTGTCAACTAGATCATGGCACTTAAGTGCCAAAATAGAAATAGGCAAGAGAAAATCCAAGATTCATTGCCACTTTCAGTTAGCATCATCTCAATTGTACAGTGATTTCAAAGTTATTGATGTTTATTTTCAAAGCCATACCTCTATAGATTGGAGGTAAGTCACTGCGGGCTGTATGTAGCAGGTGAGTGACAGAAACGATGACATCAATACCCAGCTACCATCAATGCTGTAATGCCAGTATTACAGTTTCCCATTTTCTTTCAGCACGAGAAAGCACTATTGACAGCTCTCCTCAAACGCTGTGCTGCCGAGATGTCAAACATGCTCATTGATCAGTAAGAGAGCTATGGAAAAGCCCTCATGCCATTCGTCAGCGGTCTCTATTAGTAGCCCAACCCTTGGCTTTTGGACAGCGTGAGAATGCACCATCACCGCAGGAGTAAGAGAAACAGGAGCTGAGAGCAGCCGCCAGCTGGAAGCCAGGGAGAGGCAACGCGCCCCAGCCTACTGCAGGCAGGGTGATTTAGGGCTCTGGCTGCTCGGCTCTGCCAAATGGAAAGAGCAGGGGGTCAGGGAAAGCACACGAGAGAAAAAAGGTCTGGCTGAGCAGCAATTTTACAGCAAATTGTCATCAAAGAGGAGCAGCCACAAAGAAAGCGGGAACATGAGAAAGGGGATGCAGATAAAGTGGCTTGACTCTTCTTACACCTCCCATAAATAGCTGGATGTCAGCTGAACTACGAGGATGCTCTGCAGTTTCACTGGGGCTATGAGGTTTTGCTTGGCTTCCCTGGAAGTTCTGCCTTTCAGTCATGAATTGGTGCTTGCTCCTTTTTTTTCATCTTTCATCCTTCACGTTGCTTTCTCACGTAAAGATCTGGCTTTCAGAAGAATGAAATACCCAAAGTTATAGAAGGGGGTACTAAGAGTACCAAAAAGACCACATATTCAATGGCTTCTAATTTCTCAGACAGTTGGTTTGTTCCAGGCTGTTACCTGTTCAAGGCTGAATGTGTTTATGCAGCTGTAAATATATTTAACAATTCAGGCAATCCCAAGAACAAGTCTAATAATAATAAAAAAAAAACCTGTGAAATGCTAAAGAAAATGAATCACTCTCTTTGCTCCCTCTCAGCAAATCTTACTTCACCTAAACAGGGGGGTGCAGGGCAAGGGAGGTCTGAACCCTTCTTCTCTGGTCCTTGCAAGACTGAACAACATGCTATGCCACCATCCGAGTCTGGAGCTCTGCACCAAAACCACCAATGCCACCACGAGAAGGACTTTACTGAGTATTTTTTAAATTACTTTTTTTAGGGGGGTGAGTAGTGAGCCCTCACTCCACAGAACCTGAGGAGGATAAAGGTGCTACAGACTCGTTGCCTTGTGCCACCCAGACACGAGTGCATTAATATCAGGAAAAAGTAGCAGCGTGTCTCCAGCTTGCAGCGTTGCTAAGGCAGAAGACGGAGCTCAGCCTGGGATACCAAAACACGGCCTGATCAAGTGTTTCATGTAGTCTCTCTTGGCTGCTCTGTGCAATACCTCCTTTGTTTGTTCCTAGCAGAGCTATTTATATCACACACTGAACTGAAAGGCAAGCTTCCAAAGGTTTGCATTTTAGGGTTAGTTTGGGCAAGAACCCAAACCTCTGGATGCTAAACTCTCCAAACCACCAGGGTTTGCAGAATGAGGCTAGAAATCACACACAAATGGGCTTTCTCCAAAATAGTTTTTGCACTCCATTTGTAACTGAACCACTCTCTTGACATGTTTTTATATTTTCCTATCAAGATCTAACCAGGATATGAAAGCACTGAATACTGAGCAAGAAAAAAAATATAAGTAAACATTGTCTAACTTGATTGGAAATGCAGTGCCAGAAATGACATTTCCTCACACTGTGGTGGAGGGAATCCATCCTTCACTTGGGATTACAGTGTTGGATCTGATGGCGAGGTATCAAAAATAGATTTAATTTTAATTAAAAAGATTATAGAAATATTAATATAGGGAGGGCATCCTCCTGGAAAGAAAAGAAAGGGGAGCTAAGTCAAAAGAAATGTCAAGGACATTTTGTTCCAGGGCCTTCTGTGCTCTGCAAGCCCAGAGGTGCTCTGGGGTCCCACAGGACCAAGCACGTCTTGCCCCTATGGGAGAGGACTTGGCCAAGATGTCAGAGAGGTCTGAGCTCACATTTCCAGCTTATTTTTGAGCTTGAAGACCTGATGCTCCACTTGGACCAATCCATCTTCATAGACGGAGCAGGGAGAGTGATTTTGCCAGCAGGGACCAGGTCCTCTAACGCTCAACTGCACAGCGCTGTTGAATTCATTGCCATGGGCCACACGTGCCAAGTGACCATCAAGCCAACTTGCTAGGCGCCGGCTAGCAGCCCAGCTTCGCGGCAGGCACGTTCCCAGACGCTCTGGCTGGTGTGCATTAGGCAGCAATCTGATGAAGACAACGCAGCGCTGGGTTCCTGACCACACAGAGCCCTTGCAGGAGCCCACTCCCCAGAGCTTCAGGGCAGGCAAGTGCTACCTGCTGTGCACGTCCCAAGCAGAGCCAGATGATTCAAGGTGTGTTTTGAATATTTTTACCTTCTATACAGAAAGGTTGTGAAAGTGGCAGTGTTAAAAAGGTAGGTTTGGGAGGACAGGAGCACCATCCCTTAAGGCATTTAAAAGCCGTGTAGATGTGGTGCTGAGGGACACGGGTTAGTGGTGGGCTTGGCAGTGCTGGGTTAACGGTTGGGCTTGATGATCTGAAAGGTCCTTTCCAACCAAAATGATTCTATGATTCTATGACTCTTTTACCATTCCTCCCTCTGTGCAGCTCTTCAAGACATAAGATAAGGCAAGCAGCCTTCTGCACAGCAAAAATCCTTAAAAAAATTTTCTAAGGTTAAAATATTATTCAAGCTCTGTAATTCTGAAATGTCTTTTTGAAAAAACACTACAAACTACATTCCAAAAGCAAAGGTCATTTAAAAATAAAACTACTAATTAGTAAAACATTCTTGAAAACTAGTATGACTTGTTCTCCTACTGTTTTTCAAATTGGGATATTCACTGAAACAAACCTTTGCATGTGAACGATTCCCTTTTGAATGAATCAGCATTCTCCCCAAGAAAAGGTTTTGTTAAATATTTGTCAATCATCCCTACCCTGAAACACCATGAAGACCTACCATACGGCGACCTTAGATGCTGATGCATCTGTACTTCCAGAGATGTCCTTTCAGCCAGCGATTTGCCCGGCAGGCAGCTGTAATCCAGTTGTCATTTTTTTCTCCCACCAGTGTCTTTCACGCTTGTGCTTCTACCCACACAAACCTCTCCTTTGCTGTCTGTTATGAAGACCTAGATACAAGAATTATGAGTTGCAACTCTTAGACAAGATACAGATGTACAGGTTGGGCCATGGCGTCTGTCCTCCTTATTAAAGATGAAGCCCTGGTTTATATATTTAGCCTTGATTTAGTTAACATTTCAAGTGAAAGACAAAATGCCTCGCGTCTGTTTGAATAATAGATGCAACCAAAGCAATATCCAGTAACACAGAATTATGTTACTTTTTAATCAAACTCTCTATTGCTTTCTTCTTTTAAATTACAGATGATCTGTGCTATCCCGATATGTCACTTGGAAATGCAGCAGTTCTGCAAGAGCATGCATTTTTACAAAAACCCCGAGAAACATCTTGTAATATTCATGCAGTAATGCTGTGTCTTTTTAAAGTTTCACTGACCGTGTATTTTAAAGCTTTTTTTCCAATGTCCTTGCTACCTAATTTGTAAAACAAATCCACAGTCCCTAACAAATCCGAAGGTGGACATATGTGTCCTTGTCTACTTACTAATGTCCACTATTCCCATGTATTACAGCGGTTTATCAGCTTGCTCCTTTAAAGAATTTGACAGGAGTTTTTTGCCTTTGGCAATCCAGTTGCAGTCTCATTCTACATCTGTTTTGATTGTCAACCTAATTCTGAGAGCAGTCAAAAACCTAGTCAGATCTCTCATGAGTATCTTGGCAGGTTATGGCTTATTTAGGCTACAAGTAGCTCTCTTGGAACAGCGTCCAAATATACCACAGATTGACTCGAGCAAATATAAATCCCTCAGTGTTTACAATACCTTCCTGCAAACAATTATTAAAACGCCTCGTTGAGCAAAGATGCAAGAAGTCTGCAGCACCTTCAGCCCGCACCAAGTTTTACCCCAGCCGCTGCTGCCTGCCCGCCGTCCCCCGGCCTCAGCTGCACGTGGGCTGAGCTCTCCTCCAGCTGCAGCAGCAGCAGCAAGGTGAAGCGCGGGAGCTCTTCAGGGAGGGGAGAGCAAATTAAAGCTCACTGCAGGAAAGTTGTGCCCCTGGCACTCTGCTCATGCAACAGCTGCAGATACAACAACTATCATCTGACATTCTGACATATACGTTGAGCAAAGCAGCAAGCGAGCCAATGCCTACACAATATCGTGCAGGGCTCCAAGTCCCAGCCTTGAGCAAAACAGGTGTATGACATCCTGTTGCTAGTCTTCAGAGGTTATGGGTACGAGGAGAGACATCTGAGAGAGGAGCAGATGAAAATAACAAAGAAGGTTAAGGCTCGGGTTGACAAGCTCATTGATAATATTTTAGATGGAACAGACCTGCACGTTGACTACAAATTGCTCCTAATGTCTCTCGTAGACTGCAGGCCACAGTCAAAGTGAAAATGGGCTCATTCATTACTTCAGGCAAGCAAATTTCTGCGAAAAGGAACCGCCGCGACCCAGAAGACTCCAGATGTCCTCCGGGGCCGAGGTTGCAAAGCTGTCTTGGTGCCAAAACAATGGCGTTACGTTGTGTAGCCGCAGCCTTCGTGCTTGGATGTAAATAAACAGGAGCAATGAAATCCTTTAGTAAATATTTTTGAATTTGGTGGAAAATCCTGTTGCAGCATTTTGCTTTTTAATGTTCTGAGACTAATTGATTATCTAATAGGAGGCAAGGACATTGCCAGGAAAGACATTACTCTCATGTTAGCATCCAGTACATGGCTCTCTGTGAAATTTAACTGGAAAAAAAATGTATTTTGAAGAAGAATTTTAAATCCAATCCTCTAAATTTTTACATTATGGCCAGAAACAGAACAACGGCTGCCATTCCTTGAAGTTCATTCCTTCAAGTCACATAGCTCCCTAGGCTAATCAGCCTTTACTAAGTTGCCATATTTTGGGGAAAGAAAACACGTATTAAAGTGAGGCCATGTCTAGATAAAAGATGCTCGGAAGAGCACTGTTGGATATTAAAGTTAGCATCTGCTATTGTCTGGTTAACAATTGGCAATTACCATTAGTTTCCACTGTGGCTGATGGAGTCACAGATGGCTGATTGAGTCAAGTAAGTGCACTTACTCCTATTGAGGGGTATGCTATAGCAGGAAAATAGTTACACTAACATTATACACAATCCAGCCAAAAAGTCACGAGGCATCAATTTCAGCTTGTCTGGCCTGTTTGAGACCTGTGCATTTTAATCCCAAAAGATGCTGTAAAGAAGGATTATAAAAACCCCAAAAACTAGGTATCAGAGTGTGGTGAGGGGTTAATACAGCACAGCAAAAATCAATTTATAGTGACCTGCAGAGGTATCACTATTATTACAGGTAAAGCTGCTGGGAAAAATTTGGATCGCTTCTTTTCTTTTTTAATAAAATTGGCTTGCTCTGTAATACATTAAAAACATTTCAGTGATCACAATTCATCATCTTTAGTGGAAAATCTTAGCCACTTGTTTTGCACGTCCTTAATTAGAGATTTAATAAGTTGACAACTGTTTAAACACAGCCATTTTGCCCATTAATATCACGTACCTTGGTTTGATTTAACACCTATAACTACTAATATATTGTGCCATTCAGTAATGGGACTTTTATGTTTTTTAATAATTCCATGCTTTAGAGGCATTAAATTAAAACAGGCCTATTGCATCTGCCTGATGGATTTCTGTATTTCTGATGCTTTGTACCTGTTGCCTGTTACGTTGTACCTTTTCCATCTGACCAGATCCTGTGCGTTCTCATCGTTGTCATGGCTCAATGCAGGTGAGGACCAAGGCAGGGCTCTGCTGCGGGATGCCCTTCCCAGGGGCAGCATCCCTGCCTTGCCCCACCCACGACTGTTTCAACACCCACCCGAGACCTAAAGACCCCAAGATATTTAAAGACAGCCAGTTCATGGCAGTGCTAACGAGAGCCAGGCACTTGTAACCACTTGGCTTATCTTGGTATTTGATATTAACACCCAAGGTGGCATCGTCACTCCAATTAGTGGGAAAGCCAAGCTTTGCCAGCCTTCCCTGTGTCAATCAAAGCCGTTCATAATCTCTGCAGTTTTTTATCCACGCTGAAAGAACACTTGGAGGAGTGTCATGGCTTTCCTTGAGCAAGCACGAGAGAGGATCGCCTGAGCTGGGAAAACTGGAGAGAGCGCACAATAGTCAAACGAGGCTGAGTCCACCATCTCAGGGGACTTTGGATCAGGCCCTGAGTAAAGCCCAAGAGTGTTTTGCTTAGAAAAACTTTTCCTAGATTAATTTTCCAGACTCACTGTGTCTTCAGAAGCATCAGACATTATCGGAATGTGAAGATGTGGAGACCTGGAAATAAAAATCAAAACCAGTGAAACTCATTTGTCTCAATCTCAATTTCTGGCGTGCATTTTAAAAATACCTTTGCCAATCAGTTCTTAAAAAGCAACGTTATTATTTTCTGTGAAATGTTAGCTAGAGTGTGTTTAAAGCACGTGGTGTGCACAGGAGGGGTGAGGGACGGAGGGAGGATGGGGGTAAGGACACCAGCACATCGTGCCTATAGCAGGGGCTCGTGAGAAACGAGCTTGGTGCTCTTAGCTCAGTGCCTGCGCTTGCTTGCAGCACAAAAGTGCCCCAATTTGGCAGAGAGCTCAATGTTTGCTCACAAGAGCGAGTGGAGAGCTCAACGGCGCGGATGTCCTCGGCCGCCGGCACCCTGCCCTCCCTCGCCACGCCGGCAGCACGCTGCCTCCCACGCTCGCCCCTTCCTGCCACGCTTCATTCATGACAGAAAAAAAGGGGAATAATCCCCCAAAGCAGGCTCGTTGGTGAGCTGTCCCTCACATTTCTGAGGACTGCTGCCAAGCTAACATGCAGACGATTTTTCTTGGCATCTTTATTTTTCGATGATGTTTTTTCAACGCTTAGCATTAAGCTGAAATATTGTTTGCCAGGGATCACTGCCCATCAGGTGCTTTATTACAGATGAAATTAGATTTCTTTACAGTTGCACTGGAAGAGGAGAGAGATACAATGTGAATAGCTTTTTAAAACGGGACCATTTCAGCAAAGCAGGAAAAAATATCTCCCCCCCCAAAAAAATGAAAACTCTCTCCTCCCTCTCAAATTAAAACTGGATTTTAAAAAAAAAAAAGAAAAAAGAAAAAATCCTTTCCAGCTAAATGTATTTATAGCACTGAGATTTTTTTTTTTCCCAGCATGGATATTTTTATTCCTACAGATTTAAATATCGGTTTGCTCGTTTTCACTTAGAGGGCAATAGTCAAAATCCCACAGCTGTTTGCAAGAGGATATTCCTGAGGAATATCTTCCCTGAGGGAAAAACAAAACTAAAGGTAAGTTTTTGGACCCATTTAGTGCCAAGAAGACAAAGCGCGCTGCTGCAGCGGTACCCGGCGCTGGCAGCTTTCCACGCCGACGCAGCGGCTGGGGGTGGCTGTGCATGCTTCTGTGCAGAGAAGGCACAATAAAAAAAAAAAGCCAATATTGGCTCTTACGCAAAACATGTTAACTTCAGGAGACGACAGGCAGTGTCACAACAAGTGAACGCTTTCAGAAGGGGGGATTTATTTTCAAAGGAAACTCCTTCTTCACATTTCTCACGTCTGAAGTCGCTTTAAAAGGTTTTGGTGAGGTCTGGCTTTTTTTGGGGGGAGAGGTGGGGTTTTTTTTTTGCCTCTAATCTACTAAAGAATCCTGAATTTTGCACCTGCACGATGCTAAAGGCAGAGGCTGGATAAAGCTGTAAATTGTTTAACAGCCAATCTGGAGAAGGAGCAGTGCTCAAAAACATAATACCTCTGGAAGGCTGGAGGCAAGATTCATTTAAACAGTTTTCACTGTCATCGATGTCACCAATTTGAAGCTTGTCTTGTTTACCGGATGAAGGTTTCACACTGTGTCAATGTTCTGCCAGGATTCGGCATTAAAATGAGCAGTTAGTACAAGTCAGCCATAAACATGGCAGATCTGTTAGACTGGCAGAAGCCACTGCGAGCTCCCTGGTGCAGCTTTTAAGCACTTGGCATGCTGCTAGCTCAAACTGGAGAGGGGGCTGCGTGCATCATTTGGGCCTGAGTGCAATGCACTTGAAATAATTACTTTAATCAGCAAAAGTTAATTACTTTAAATCATAAATTAATGGCGGAGCATTTGGCAGAGCCTGATGTGTGTGGCGAAGCTGTCAAGCAAAAATCACAGGTGAACCTGCCGACCCCTTCTCAATATCACTGGATGAAAGAAAGGAGCTCACCTACTGTGCGTGCCTCTTCTGCCGCATTAAAGAGAACTCTTTGTAACAGGAGAACAGCCACCTTAAACTGTCACCTATAAAAAAGGGACTATAAACAAGCAGATTGCTGCTAAGCAGGTGCTGCTGGAGGAGTTGGCCCTTGATAATAATAAGATCTTAAAATGGCATCTGCCTTTATTTTATAGCACAATTGGAAAGATGGTTAAAAGTAATAAACCCAGCTGATACGGTTTATGAGTTGGTAGTTAGCGGTGTTTGCGGGGGACGAACCGAAGATTTGGGGGGGAGATGCAGAAGACTGTGTTAGGGAAAAGGGCTTTCTGCCTGAGAGCACGCGAGGAGGGACACGCGGGTACCAGCGCCGCGGCTCAGCCTCGCACGCTGCGGTCCCCCAGCCCCACACCCTTTAGGCTGCGCTTCTCATTCCACCTGACAGGCGACTGACAATTTGAGGCAGCACTATGAAAGCAGCAAAACCCTTACCTTACTAACACGTCCTTCCTCTCCGTTTGCCTTAAGGAAGAGCCTGCGTTTGGCTTCCCCGTGCTTTACGTCATTGTTTAGGAAGAGAATATGCATCTTCCTGGAAAGCGTCTGGCACATTAACCCATAAACAAATTTCACCTCATAATAAACAATTTTTAAAAGTTGTGAACTAAAATGAAAAGGCAAAACTACACAACCACCATGCCCCGCTCTGATAATTAACGTTGAATTAATTTCCGAAATGTAAAAAGGGAGGAAAGAACATTTGCAGAATAGTGAACTCAGAAAAAATTAACTTCAGAATTTAGGAAATTATTATAAGGTTAAATCACTAAAAAGAAATAATATTTGATTTCATTCGGGGCAAAGGGAGGATGTTTGGGGTTAAGGTCATGAACATATTCATAGCCAAGACCATCTATATATTTAATATGCACATTAAATATTAACATACATACTAACATATGCATCACATTTAATTCATTCTCTAAATTAACTTTAATTACAGTATAAAATCTTTTCAAAGGAGGGAAAAAGCCTTGGGTACCTCTGTACTTTTAGGGTTTTCAGGATTATCCAATAATTCACGACGTCAGCACTTCAAGGGCACATACTGAACCTCTGCCACAGTCTGCTTGGAGGTTGTCTTCATCATCTAAGGAGACAACAAAGATAAAAAAATGTTATAGGCTGCATTCAGTTCCATAAAGTATTTCTGAAAAATACAACAGTGCCATTTTATTTTTTTCCTACAGGTACCTAAGAAAATGCTGTTATCTCCCATCCAACCTCCTGCCCCATAAAAAGCCACCAAAAGGGAAGAGGTGCTTTGCAGTGCATCGCTCGGCTGTCCCCTACCTCTGCCATGAACTCTGCCAGCACGTGTGGCCAGTAGCACTCCTGGTGACCTTGGATTAGGAGAAGACCCCCGGGAAGATGGCTCAGGCCTCCAACCATCCCTCCCATCGCCCACAGCTCCTGGAAGGTGTCCCATGCGGTTGGGGTTGGGACCCGTGGTGTGGAGCAGCCACCTGAAACCAGACAGAGGTACTGCAGCCTCAGTGTTCTCCACGCCGCTGGGTGGCCTTCAGTGCATTTTAAAAGCCTGAGGTTTTTTGACTTTGTCTTTGGCTGGGAGCAGCAGGTGACTCAATTTGTACAGGGCTGCTGTTCCACCTCTTTTTGACAGCACTTAATGATACAAAGAGGCGGACACGCCAAAGCCTGCAACTGCTTTTTTTCCCCCAAAGGACACCCTATTTTTTGTCTACAGCCTCACTGCAACTTTGTTCCTCTCCAGTGCAGAAGAGGAACCGTCAGGAACTTCTGTTGCCAACAGCACTGTTGAAAACTGTCGATTTAGGCTGTGCTGAGGTTTGCTCTGCAGCTCAATAATTCAAAAGTGTTCAAATGAGCTCTGCATTGACAGCGTTATTGGTGTCCCTCCTAATCTTACAAAACACACTAGACTATAGAGCAGTATTTTGATTAAATTCTTCAACTTTCCATGATCCTAGACACTGTTTTATGCATGACCTTGAATGCACATAACCAGAAATTTTCAATTCACAGAGATCTTCTCTTTGCAAAATATGGTAAGCGCATCAGGAGAGGATGTCTAAGTAACAGCATCCAAAATTTAATCAAAGATTGCCTTGGACAACTGTAGAAAGTCAGACTCTCCCTCAGCGATATAACTTGCCAGAATACTCATTGCTGAGGTTGCCAGATAGGTGACTGAGTACAGAGGCTGAAATTACTTCCCTGGGCTTTCCTTTGTTCCACAGAGGTGCTAAAGTTTTCAATATTACTGTTTATTGTAGATGTCCTTTTAGTCCACAGCAGCTCGGGTCAGGCGTGGTGGTGCCCAGGGTTGGGACCTCCACTGGCGTAGAGGAGAAAACATCCCCTTAAATGCCCCAAAAGGAGGATGACAAAGATGCTCACATCCCCAGAGCAGAGAAAAAAAATGCACGGACAAGCAGTGGCCAGGAAAGTAAAGGGGGGCAAGACGTGGGGGTCTTCTCAGGGAAAGCCCCCCAGCAAATACAGACCCTGGGGGTGCTCTACGAGTGGGTCACTCTTGTCAGCACAACTGCCAGCTTTCCCATGTGACAAACAAAGGAAGCTAACTCATTTAACCAACTACCATTAACTCATGGCAAGCCCTTTAACCATCACCACTGGGGGTGCCTTGGATGTCACATTGACCTCTACTACATGGATCCTCTCAGGAGGGCAGCCCCAAGCTCCAGCCAGCACCTCCCTAAAACCAGTTAAATCAGTTTTTCCGTCTCTAGGACAATATTGCCTCAAAACACCAAGTGTAGCCTGGAAGGTGTTAGCACATTCAGGGGAATTTGGATTTCTTTATGAGCTACTCAACACATAAAATCACTCATGCTCTGCAAGAAGCTGGTCTGCTCCTCTGGCACGCGAAATCACCCGCGAGTTCAGGATCCAAACGCCGTTTTGAACAATAAGCTAAAAAGCAACAGTTTGCATTGCGAAACCCCAGGTACCTTAAAGATTTACATCTGCAGGAGCAGCAACCTGGAGCAGCAGACATGGGGAGCACAAGACTCTACTCTTTAGGTCTTCCCTGCACAGCTACTCAGGAAGCGCAGGATGTTTCATCTAGAAACCACTTCTTTATTAATATTCCACCCTAAACAGGCATTGAAGCAGTTTGATGCTAAGAAAGGATGGACTTAACAGAGCATTCATTTTTTTTTTATTATTTTTTTTTCCTCGGCACCTAGGCTGTTTCAAATTAAAGAGAATCCGGCTTCAGGAGGCAGTGCTATTTTAATCATTCCAATGTGTCCGGTACGGGAGATGAACTCAAAAGGTGAATATTAAAAGTAGTTGTGGAATTCAGTCATTTCACGAATGAACACATAATAGCCAAAGGCAAAACCGGAAGGCAACTTCACTTCCAATCAGTGTTTTCATTTTATTGAAACCAGATTGGAATTCCTGGAAAGAAGCCTACATATCACATCTTTAATACTGATTTTCATATACTCCAGTAAAACTGTCAGGGTGAATCAGTTGTTGAAGAAAGCTTCCTGTATAATTTACAGATGTACCTCCCTGTAGCCTGCGATTTTGTCCTGAATCAGAAATGTGGTTTTGATCACACTCGCAGATTTCCTCTCACCTGTACAGGTTTGGGTTGGCTCTAATTTGATTATTAAAATTGGACGGTTTATGGCAAAGCTGGTGATAAAAGTAAGCCAGCTGCTGTATGCTCAGCGGGGCTTTAATTTATGTGCTTATATCCATACACACCTGTATCTATCAGAGGTGGCACATGCCTTTGCACAGATACATTCCCCTAAATTCATCTTTGTAGGATGAAATAAAATTCATAAACCGAACCGCTCCATCTCTTCGGTGCAAACACCTTCATCTCCCCTAAAACATCAAAGAATCAATAAGCGGCAGAGGATTTCCAAACAGAGATAAATACAACACTTGGATGAGGACTGTAAGAGCCTTTTCTCCTAAGCCCCACGATAAACCCAGCGCGTTGCCTGTTTGAAGCGGAGTCCAGCGAGGCTGCGTGGCCGCCAGCACCGCGGCCGCCTCCGAAGCCGCTCCGTTTCGCACTGATAGCCGCTCTCTTTGTTTCCCCGCGAGGTGCTGGCCTGCCAAGACCTCCTGCCAAATCCCTTCCCTGCAAGCACGCAAAGAAAGAAGGGAGATCATGCTCATGAACTCGCAGGATCAATCAGGTTGGAAGAGCCCTCAGGGATCATCAAGTCCAACCATTGCCCTCACACCACCATGGCAACTAGACCAGGGCACTAAGTGCCATGTCCAGGCTTTTCTTAAACACCTCCAGAGATGGTGACTCCACCACCTCCCTGGGCAGCCCCTTCCAATGGCTAATGACCCTTGCTGAGAAGAAATGCTTCCTAATGTCCAACCTGAACCTCCCCTGGCGAAGCTCCCCCCATGTCTTAATTCCCCCAGTGCCACTGTGGAAACACAGCATTATTCCCATGCTCCGGAAGGAGGGATGGGATGGGCAATGGGATGCAGGGGTCATTTTGGAGGGCTGTTGTAGTGGTACACCCACACTTCTCAGCCTTAGGTAGTGTCAGCACTTCCATTAAAGCTCCATTAGTCTGAGGTTTATAACTCATCTGTAAAAACTTGCTCAGGCTGCAGGAACTTGGCAAACAAGGAGTGCGTTGTGGGTTTTTTTTCGTCGCCCCCGCCCCCAGTTGTTAAAAAAACATGGTTTGGCTGCTTTTTAAGCATCTTTTGACACATGTATAAAATGTTTATTAGTTTTAGACATTTCTGTGCTTGTAAAACTCAAAATTATCTTCATTATAAAAAAAATGAAATTTAAGGAAGCTGGAGGGCATCTCTGGAGACTTCAATTCAAATCCTGACAAGGCCACAAGTATAAACAAGAGCTTACTTGTCTCAGACTAGTCTCCATTCATGTGCTTCACAAACCAGGGCTCTGCGTTGGCACAGGGGAAAGCTGTCCCCCGTGAGCCCCGGGACAAGCGAGGCAGCACCAGGAATGCTGGCAGAGCCACGGGCAGGAGGTGGTGCGTCTCAGTCCGCTCCACGCTTGGCAAAAGAGCCTGTTGTCTCCCCCACATGTTTTAGCATCACAGCATCCAGCCAACAGTGAAAGAAAACCTGAGCAAAACATTGAAATCTAGTGTTAAATACTGCATGCTGTCCTTTAACCATCTAATTGTGGGAGAGGGAGGAGAGAAAGTGTAGGAAAATAGCTGAGGAACCAGTGTTTAACCAGCCATGTATCACATGCAACGTGTTCCTTCAACTGAAACCTCCTTTTGGCTTTTTGGTGACGAGAATATATTGGGCTCTCGCACTGTCAGTGGGGTGTTAATGCCCTGGCTGGACCTGGCTCCCAGCACCTTAATACAGCAGGATGCTCCCATTCCCCCCTAACCCTACACGACTGAACAGCCCTACTCCAAAATAAGCCAGAATTTCACCAAGACTGCCTGCCCTTCATGCTGCATCAGGAAGGTGAAGCAGGAGGGCATGGAATCACAGAATCACAGAATCAATCAGGTTGGAAGAGCCCTCTGGGATCATCAAGTCCAACCATTGCCCTGACACCACCATGTCAACTAGACCAGGGCACTAAGTGCCATGTCCAGGCTTTTCTTAAACACCTCCAGAGATGGTGACTCCACCACCTCCCTGGGCAGCCCCTTCCAATGGCTAATGACCCTTGCTGAGAAGAAATGCTTCCTAACATCCAACCTGAACCTCCCCTGGCAAAGCTTGAGGCTGTGTCCTCTTGTCCTATCGCTGGTTGCCTGGGAGAAGAGGCCGACTCCCACCCTGCTACAACCTCCCTTCAGGTAGTTGTAGACTGCACGCTATGTAGATCCCCAAATGTCACGCTTAAGACAACAACAAGGTCAGCAAGGCAATTTCCATGTGCTTGGTAATGATCAATAATACACTTCAATATGCATATGCCAACTTCTTTGCATTTTAAATTCTAGATGTCAGTGTCATCTAGCTCTTTGTATGATTTTTTAATTTTTTTTTTCCTAAACATAGGATGATTTTCTTCTTTTCAATTTTAAAAAAAGTGCTTTAAAAATGTATCAGCACAAGGCTGGGTAGCAAAGTGGGTTAATGCACAAGCATTTCATCTCCAGAGGCTTCGTTTCGAAGTTGGGGTGCGTGTCTGCTTGTCACATCACAGCCTCACTGCTCCCTGGCACAAATGGCAACATCTGCATGCAGGCAGTCCATCGCTGGGATAAAATAACAGGTCACCGCAGGTCAAGACCGCAGCATAATGTAAGAAACGAGGTTAGAAATTACATAAACTTTTTGAATGTCCAAATTAGATTCAGCCGTTTCTCTAGTTAGCAGACACATAGAGCAGAGTCTGTATATTTAAAGTACATGGAAGATGAGTAGGGGTTTTGTTTGTGTGTTTGACATACTGATGGGGTTGGGATTTTGCAAACGCATACTGAAGTCTATTCATAATCAGCAAAGCATGTAAACATACCCCGAGCTTCAAGGCTGTGCTTAAGAGCACACTTGAACAAATCTGATATCATTTAAAAATCCGTAAACTTTTCATTGTTCATGTTACAAAATTAACTTTGCACCCCTTAACATCAGACAAAAGCTGATGGCTGAATTAATGGATTGCATTTCATCTAGACAGAAAAAATTAATTCAGACCTGCAGTAAACTCAAAAGCAGTATTTCCTGCAGAGTTCGCACTTAGTAAGCCAGTAATACGCCATATCTTAATCTCTTCTTCCTCTTCTTTTATGTAAAATCCATCAAGACACACATCTGGAAATACTGAACCTCTGGCAACACGTTTTCTAAGTTGGTCTCCTCTTTATTTGTCTCATTGCCTTACATCTAAAGCCACTTAGAAGGCTTCATCTGAGCACATAGAGAAGTGATGCCTTTTAAGCTGGTGAGGACCAAAGTGGTACCTACACCTTGGGTTGTGGGGTGTTGTGTAAGAAACTCACCGAGCACCATGGGTGCGTGGCTGCCTTCGTGCGCTCCAAGCCAATAGTGACAATACTGCATGTCTCATTCTGGAGCTCTCTCCTACCATACATGATAGATGGTCCCAGAAGGCATCCAGCGCTCGCCACCAGGTAGAAGAAAGGAAGATATTGTTTATTCCTGTTGAGACAGACGAAAGCCAAGAATTTTTAAGCATCCCCAGACTATTATTATGGCTCTCTTTCATTGCCTGCCTGCACCTTCTCCCCAACCCAGTCTTGCAGATGCACTGGACTATACAGATCCCATTTGATCCCAAGGGATTGCTTCCACCAGCGTCTTCCAGGCATTGTTCTAGGATTAATCCTTGAAAAGCCCAAACCAAAACCCATTTTTTTCTACTCATATTTCTAATTAAAAAATCCTCATATCCAGCCTTCATCAACCACATACGGGCTGCTTCTGCATTCTTGTTATCCCTCTGCACAGCTTTTCCTCAGGCTTTTCACTCCTGAATGAGTGGAGATTTGGCATTTCTAGCACCTTTTTTTCCAGTGTTGCAGCAACATCAACTTTGAGCAGCTTTTGGTGGTTGGATGGAAATTAGAATTAAGGCATTTATAGTACGTGAGCAAAAGCCACCATCAAAACCTAACACTTCGAAAGGCACAGATCTAGAAATAAGCCTGAAACAAGAAAGAGGGTAAATGCTAATGCATGTCTATTAAATGCAACTTAAATTATTTTGCTTCCCAAACTGCTCACTGCAATATGTAAGATCACTCCGTATTTGCCCTCTTTTCATGCTCTTCCCTAAGCACCCATTGCAGACCCCATCACTGCCCGTGAGGGAGTGCTGGGCTGGATGGGCTACCCCTCTGACCTCGCAGGACTGCTCTTTCCTCTTTGGTTTTGCTAAACTATATGACAGGACAAAAAAAGTGTCATAATTACATCTCAAAAGTTGAAGATTTTTATCTCTCTCTCTAAAATTTACACAACATAATATGGAACTCTTTTATATGTATGATACTGAATCATCAGTGACCAGCCCATGATCCTCTGGGGAAGGCAGGGACATCCCCATTAGCAATTCAAGGGCATTTGATGTGGCACAGCCCTAAACACCTTCTGAAGTAACTCTTCCATGCTGAGAGGACAAAAGAAGAAAGCAAGAACATTTCTGATTAATAATGTGGAGAACATAAAAAAACACAGATATATCAGAAGTTTAGCATGAGTCTCTAAGTCGTAGCATTGCCAATAACACTTCTTGCAGCATTTTTTGTTTCACCAAATTGTAAAATATCTTCAATACCTGAGTGTGGTGGCAAAGCCCCCAGCAGAGTCTTGGACCTATTAATTCATTTTGTCCAGGCATCTTCTATTTGACACGTCCTTCAAATGTATCTTGGGGACAGCCCTATGAACTATCTGAGACTTATGAACCTGGAAATAAGATGATCTACATCAAGTGAAGACCTGAATTATTGCCACAGAGGTGACAAACTCCACACACCAAATTTGAACAAGAAGATAAAGACTTAGGTGTGGCAGCTCCATGAGCAGATCTGCATTCGGACTGATTAGTACAGCATGAAACTCAGAGTCCCTAAAGGAAACATGAAGCTTTCTTGTGTCCCTTCCTCATCCAGCTTACCAGAGGCTGCCCCAGTCCCCCTGCCACACAGGCCATGCAGATCCCATTACAGTCGTAGCACAGGACAGTATTTCTCATTACTGGTTGAGGTGACTCTTGTTTCGTTTTGACTAAGCAGAGCTACGCATATATCTTGAAGCTGGAAGTACTGACACAGCAGCGTTTATCATTATGATCCCAAGACTAAATTTCTTAAATTGACTAAAATATTAATCTAACAGGTCAGCCTGGAAACAACTCACCTTCTACACAGCAGATACAGATGTAAGCTGAAGTCCCACCAGGGAAGAGCTGATGGAAAGACAGAGCTAGCTCAACCACCCCCATAGCTCATAGCAGTCTGGTAAGGAGAGACAAGTACAGAGAAGGACAAGAATAAAGAAAAAAAAAACACAAAATAAAGCATGATGACAGATTGCCTTTGATGGAAGCGACCAAGGAACTCAAACCTGAGACAGACCAAGAAGCACCTTGAAGAACAAGAGTCCAAGTGTTAAAGTTCATAAAGACTAAAAGGATGGATCCTGGGAGTAATTTTTTGGTAGTGCCTGATCATAAAGCAGAGACAAGACTTTGGATCCCAAGGTACAAACCTTAAATGTTTACTGATCAAACTGAGGACTTCACTTTCCTGGCAGAGAAGCAGAGCAGCAGACCTATAACCTGCAGCATAATTTTATCACTGTGGGAACCTCTATTCCACCAGATGAGGCTTCTGTTGAAATAAAGTAACTGTCATTTTCTTGGAGGCTCTGAAAGCAGAACCAAAAACCTCTTCGATATGGAAGGGATGGTTGTGGAGGAGGAACAGGCATCACTTTTTTGAAAAAAAAAAAACAAAGCAAGAAAAGCAAACAGGAATTTCTTAGTTAACTCCTTATTCCAAGTCCAGAGTCAAGTCCACTCACCTACATTTTGAAAATGGAGCAGCAGACAACTCGCATTCCTTCTGCTTGCTTGGGAGACAAATCGGACACCAGTCAAAAGGTGCATGTCGGTGTTGCATCATTGCCAGTGGCGTGCGGTACGGCAGTGCTGTCCTTCTGCTCCAGTTCAGCCCACACCTTGTTTCAAGAAGATGGTGATGCATCGTCTGTCAGGGAAACAGCACTGGAGGGCGTGAGGTGCCATCCACGGGAGGTGATCTGGAGGGCTCTTCCCAAGAGAGAGAGATCCTACAGGATGGAGGGATATGCATAAGCCCCACAGCGTGTGCCCCCAGCTGGTGCCACTCATGGGATGGGTGACAGGGCTGCCCAGGGTGCCAGCCTCTGCCTCTAGCCTGCGTTTTCGGGCACTGAGAAGCTTTGGCCACCAGCAGCATCCACAAGGTCCCCATGACACAGGACAGGGAGATCGGAAGGACAGGCTGCAACGCTGCCACCTTCTCCATGTCCTTCACCGTAATTTGCAAACCTCAAGAGCTGCTTCTTCAAACTGCAACCATTTTTCCTCCCTTAATTTTGGTTTCCAGGGCCTAAAACAAGCTAGCCTGGAGCTGGCAGCAAGCTTGGTGTCTTTTGGAGTGGGATGAGGAAAGCCTTTGTCCTGGCTCTGGAGGGCAGCCAGAGCAGAGGTTTCTGGATGGAAAGACACGTGCCTTGAGAAGGCAATATTTTGTCATATTTTCCCTCCCTTTGGTTAGTGTCTAGTATCACATCTTGGGTCACCCAGTGCAGAAAATTAAAACGAAAATCCAACAAACACCGTGAATAGTTGGAGAAGGCTGGAAAAAAGAAAAAAAAATATCACAAGGCTTATTTTCCAAAAATAAAATCTCTCTCAGAAAACATATCAAAACAGCCAGCACTCAGCACTGTGAATAAAATTATCAAACTCAATAAATATTTTATGCTCCCATTCTAATTGCCAAAAAAAAAAAAGTTAATTTCTGAAGCAAAGGGTTTTTTTCATCTTTATTTTTAAACCCTTAACATAATGACTGAATGCCTAATACGAAATTGATAAATTTTTAAAAGGTTTCTTTGAAAAAAAAAAAAAAAATTCAAAGCTGAACTTCAGCAGAAGACCACAGGGAAGTCTATAATCTTTAGTCGGACGCCTGGCACACCACCGCTCCGGCCGGTGCCAGCATTGCATTCTGACAGAACAAGTGTTGCATGAGATGTGAAGGATGACTCCGGTCTGCCGAAAAACCCTGGAGCAGGTGTTCCTCATCCTCATTTGCAATGGAGCATGGCCCCTGGCTCAGTGAGCTGGAGCAAATGCGCTGGCAGGACCCATCATGTACCTGCGTGCTGAGATGCACTAATGATAATGGATGCAGGCCTATTAACCACCCCATTTGTAATGGCACACAACGCTGATTGCTCGGGGAGTGAGTCAGCGGCTTTCCAAGAGGGAGCGGGGAATGCCGGGAACCCATGATCCTTTGTGCGTCCCTTCTGCTCTGCTGGGTGTACAACTCTGTTAGTCTTTATTTAATAATACAAATGAATACATGATTTGCTACATGATTATACATGAAGATAAGTCACTTTGGGCAGCGCAGCATCAGCCGTGTTGTCCTGGGCTGCGCATCAGCTCGGCTTCTGCATTTTTTTTTTTGCCGGGAGGTCCCTGGCTGGGCTTGATCTGAGAACCACCAACTCCAGGGCAAAAGTCAAGGGTCCGACAAGCACTCGTAAGCTTCGGGATTTACAGAAAGCTTCTGCTTATCTTTGAGTGAATTTTTCAGCGCAGCTAGGGAAAAACGTGCTACTTGGCTTCTACCCTTCATTGCCTCCCTTTCCTTGGGAAAGAAAATTCTCCAAGAATAACCTTTAAAAAAAAACACACACCCGGGCTGCATCGCTGGTTGTGTTGTTCTTAAATAACTCCTTGCTTCTCCGTTTTATATAAATGGCTCTTGCTGAAAGCCTGGTTCCCTGGTTTGTGGAATAACAAGGCAATTCAGAAAGGACGCACTCGTAAAAAGCCATCGTTAATAAATAGATCACGTTACTCGTAGGTACTTGATTCCATGGCCAGCTTAGTTAAATAGGCACTTTCGGGCCAGAATATTGCAAATCAGTAAAATACACTGTAATTATTATTGTAAACTTAACTACTGGCTTTGCCAGGTTCTTGGCAAAGCCAAATACGCTGCCTGCTTCGCAGCAGCTCTGTTTTGATTTCTTTGCAAAACGGCTCTTTTGTTACATTTTGCAAAATAGACTAAATTGGCAACCAAACCGCCTAGCAGGCAAATGTCTCCAATTATTTTGCTTAGGAAAGTGCTGATTTTTGTGCACGAGAAGCAACACATGAAAATAAATAAGAAAGATCAGATATTACCTGGAAGTGTAACAACCTGTTTGTATACACATAGTTCCCATCGCAGTGTTTCGTCTTTGAAGCTTTGTAAGCAGAAAAAAAAAGACAATTTGTGCACATAGGTTCATAGATAATTTTGATGCAGTTGTCTGGCACGTTCTGGTGGCTTTATATCACTCCAATAATGCAAAGAACTGTAAACATGGCTTAAAAGTTGATTTAGTTAATTAGTTGAGCATCTTTGTATCTAAAAGTACAAAGCAACTGAATCCCATCAGCCAGACTGGGCCCAACATTTCTATTTTTTCTGCTTTTCCCTTGGAAGTCAAAGTTTTGAGATTGAATGATGGTTCAGGCAAAAAAAAACCCAAACAAACAAACCCTAGTATAAAAGAGGCATATACACAGTGCATGTCCACAGTCTTCCTGTGGTCAGGTAAAGCCCATAAATAAATGTCCATACAGATATATGCAAAAGCAATTATGTTACGGGAAATTGTGTCTGCTAGTCCACGATATATTCTGTCTACAGAGGTACAGCTCACAAAGACTAAATGTGAGAAGAATGAAGAATGGAGACTTGGCCATCAAACGCAACATCACTTCAAGAAAGGTGTTGAGGTGTTGGAGAGAGTCCAGAGGAGGGCGACCAAGCTGGTGAAGGGTCTGGAGGGTCTGACCTACGAGGAACAGCTGAGGGAGCTCGGGTTGTTTAGCCTGGAGAAGAGGAGGCTCAGAGGTGACCTTATTGCAGTCTACAACTACCTGAAGGGAGGTTGTAGTGGAGTGGGAGTCGGCCTCTTCTCCCAGGCAACTAGTGATAGGACAAGAGGACACAGCCTCAAGCTTCGCCAGGGAAGGTTCAGGTTAGACATTAGGAAGCATTTCTTCTCAGCAAGGGTCATTAGCCATTGGAAGGGGCTACCCAGGGAGGTGGTGGAGTCACCATCTCTGGAGGTGTTTAAGAAAAGCCTGGACATGGCACTTAGTGCCATGGTCTAGTTGCCATGGTGGTGTCAGGGCAATGGTGGGACTCGATGATCCCAGAGGTCCCTTCCAACCTGATTGATTATGTGATTCTGTGATTACAACACTATCAATTAACCATATAATATTTTACTGTTCTGATTTTACCCTTTAAAGCACTGAGTTGAACAAGACCAGACTTGGCAACGCAATCCCCCACCCCCATATCCATACAAACCACTTTGCTGGCAGTCACACTGCAGTCATCAAAGGGGCTGGAATTTCTCTATATGTATTGTACAGTATATTTCAAAGGAATTTTTCTGCCATGCACAGTATATCAATACTCAATGTGGGAGTAATTTAACTTCTTAATTTATTGCAGCAGTAACAGCATTTTCAAACTGGTCATAAAATATTCTTGTACTCTTCTAATCTGGGTTTTCAATGTTCTATAATGGGAATTCTATGAATAATATTGGGAAGTGAGAGATATTTTATACGGTATCTCTAAGGGAACAGTGTTATTGCATAAAAGTTAGGTGACATGGGAGAGACTGATAGAGGTGGTGTTTAAAAAAAATTTACCCTTCAGGATTTGTCACATGAATAATAATGATTTAGTGACATTTTTCCTTCCTAAAAATCAAATCTACAGTAAAATAGGGTACAAAAAGTATGTTCTAATTATGGATGGCTCCAAACTATATACAGCAAACACAGCTAGTATCAGCTATCTAATGGCCATTGCAAACTAACCAACTACCCTCTCTTGTCTAGTTTTGAATATATTCTTACCATGTTTTGTCTCTTGCTATTATTAAGGCCCCAGTGAGATCAAGGCCCTGCTGTAGGATATGCCTCATAAAAAATAGCTACAGGCACCTGCTGGAAGGATTTGTATTCACCACCCGCCACCCCAAAGAGGGAGAGGAGAGGGGAGCAGCAGCGTCCTACTCTCCCAGGCAGGGCTGGAGGTGGGTTGCCTGTACCACAGAGGAGGGTCTGCAGCAAGCCAGGCACCAAATCTGCCAGATCTCAACCCGTGTCTCTCTTTAGCAAGCAGGATGTTTTCTAAACACAGGATGCAAAACTACAGATGTCCTTCCACGGGAGATCTATGTGGGTGCTCAGAGGCCCTGGTACCACAGTACAGCAGTCGGTGCTGCAGCACTTCCAGCAGTGTTAACTTGGCTTCCCTGGAGATTATTTTTTGAATTTCCTTCCAAGGATGTTTGTCCTCTGATGCTCCCTAGAGGTCAACAACAGCCTGCCTGTCACCTTTTTGATTGGCACACAATTTTGCCTTGGCTGCAAAGAGAACCTCGTCTCTCCTCTCAATCAATGCTTGGCCCTGAGCTTTCTTGTTTCTTTTCCAGAGGTCTGGAGTGGTGCAGGTCGCCGTCACCTCCTCACCCCATCAGTACCCACTGCCGAGAGCTCCAGCCTCGGGTCAGCACCCTGGCCTCCACCGTCCTGCACACCCCAACCCCAGTTTTTCTATGACCACTTCATTTGCTTGCATTTTTGGAGCAGCAGGTTTCATGTTACTGTGCTCTCTGGTTTTTAGCAGTCCTGGTGAAATTTATTGTTGTAAAGCGCCCTGAGCACACTGGCAGGGAAAGACAATTACCCAGCATTTCCAGTCTCGGAAAAGTGTAATTGTGATATATATGTGAGCTACCTTCCAACAGAGTCCTACGGCCTGAGTCTCATCTTTCCAATTTGACACCGTTGTCTTGACGCACTCTGTCTAGTGCACCCTGCACATGGGGGTTGTGTCTGGGCTTCTGCACTCTGAAATAACCTTACACGTTCAGACACAAGTACAGGCTTGAGGTTGAGGCACAATGTGCAATGGATTAACAATTGTCATCAGTATTTCAACTCAGTATAATTACAATCACAGAACTTAAATGAGAACCTACCTTGAACCTTGCCATTGTGTGGTGTACAATTAGAGGATGCTGGGTGCGTTTTGGTAGAACCATTTTTCGGGGAAACAGCCACTCATTGAACCCAAAACGTTTCATGGAAACGTTTCAGAAATAAAGCACACAGAATTAAAGTGATTGCAGAAGGGATCACGTGGGACCGTCCGTCCTGGCCTGGATCAATGGTCCATCCATCTCAGCGCCTGTCCCTGCCTGCAGCCCAGAGCCAACCACAAGGGAGGGCTGCAAGAGCCAGGGCAGGGAGCAACATTTCCTACAGCTGTGCTCTCAGATCCCAGAGATTTGAGCAACAAATAGTCCTGCTCTGTTAACTTTTGGCCCACACTCCCAGCTTTTAGTCCCCACGTTGCCTCGTGCCCCTGTTCCCCATGCAGAAGCCACCCCATACCCTTGACCCTCCTCGTGGCCTCTTTCTACACCAGGATGGAAGGACTGCAGGTGTATATATTCTACATACTCTCTATATGAAAGTGCATGACAGGTTTATATGTTAACATTACTGTGCTTTTTTACCTTTCCTAATCTTTCTTCATATCACTTGCCTTTTTTTCCCTTTTGACACTGCCACTGAGCACTGAATGTACACGAGTGTATCTATACAAATGCTCAAGACCAGGCACCACCATCCCTAAGCTGATATCTCCATTCCCTAAAATCATTAATTATTTTACACAAGAAATGCCATGCAGCTGGAAGCCTGGGAAGAATTGGTTATGAGCTGCCTTGAGAAGGATACAAGATGGATGCAAAGGACAGGTGGCAGAAATTCCTCATATTTTCACCATCACAGAGTTTCACATCAATTCAATGGGGTTTTTTTGCAAGACCTAAAGCACACCTGCTGCTTGGTCTGAGACATGAAGGATCTCGTGTCTGCTTTTATGTGTGTTAGCCCTGCTGTATTCTCCTGTCTGTGTAGCACAGCTAGGCTTTAGTTACCCCTAAAGCTGACCAAAGGCAGCAGGATTTCCAGCTCCATACACATGGCTTTGCTCATGTGCACCCCCACAGACATGTACACACATCCATATAGAAATTTTTCCATAAAAAAAGTTTCCAGGCAAAGAGAAGCTGCCGAGGTTACCAACAGCACAGATTAATTGACATTTTTTCAGTGCCACTGCTTATGCCTTGTGGTATAGACAAGGCTGAGAGGAATAATAATTTCCTTGCCTGGCTCCCCATTTCCAGAGCTGCTGGTCAAGGGGCAATGGGCACAAGCTGAAACATGGGAAGTTCCATCTGAATATGAGGAGGAACTTCTTTACTTTGAGGGTGACAGAGCACTGGAACAGGCTGCCCAGGGAGGGGGGGAGTCTCCTTCTCTGGAGATGTTCAAAATCCACCTGGACACGACCCTGTGCAACATGCTCTGGGTGACCCTGCTTTGGCAGGGGGTTGGACTGGATGATCTCCAGAGGGCCCTTCCAACCCTTAACCATTCTGTGGTTCTGTGATTCTGTGGTCAATGGCAAAACATCTGGAGCTCAGTGAGAGCTCCCTTCAAAAATCAAGAAAACTCTGGATTTCTGAGAGTTTCATCAAACCTGAGATGTTTCAAACAACATTTCAAGCTCATATAAATTACTTTTTGGAAAAAACCCCCCACTTCTTCAAGACAAAAACATTTTCCTGGAAAAAGTCCAAGCATTGCATTTGCCAAATTTGAAGTGATGCTCAAGGGAGAACGGAGTACCTTTGGCACATCTGCTGAAACTAGAGGAACTATGTCTCTGACTATGGTGAAGGAAGAGGAATGCAGCGACTTAAGCCTGCTTTCTGGGGTCAGGAAGCACACAGAAGAAGTGATGAAAAACAGCCCAAAGCAAGAGGAGAGCGATTTAGTTTCTATTCCATGAGGCCGCCTCAGCAGCTTGAGGGAGGGGGGGAAAGGAAAAGAGAGGAAAGCTGGAAAGAAAAATGAATGAACAAAAACTGAGGGTGGCTTGGTCGGGGTTGGTTTTTTTTCCTTTCCCATCTGCAATGGCTTTTGTAGAGATATCAAAATCAAGAAGAGAGAAATCAGATCAAAAAGACTAAGCAGATTCGCTTGTAGCAGAAAATACTGTTGGCACCTCTCCTTAGGTAGACCGAGAACCACACAGTTCCTCGCTATTGTTAAAGGAGGATTTTCCTTGAAGTCCGGCTAATCCATTAAGGGAGCAGGCTAACAGGGGCAACGGGCCAAGAGAAGCTCTGAAAAAGAAACTCAGAAAAAACGCTGCGGTGCTGCTGTAAGGGTTGGTGTCTTATCCCACCGCCCAAGACAAAGGATTAGCGCGCTTATCTGGGAGCAGCAAGTGAGCCTCAGCTACGGCGCCGCGGCACAAGCACTTATACGCACCGGTTAGTGGGCAGCAAGGAGGTAAAAAAAAAAAAGAGGAAAAAAATAAATCAATCAGCAGAAGCCCTTGGGAAAGGGATATTTCGAGGCTCTCCGCCTTTGGCTCAGTGCAGAGCGGGAGTGGTGCGGAGGGCTGGGGCACGGCGAGGAGCGCAGGGTACACCAGCGCGCGCCAGCGGGGCCCGTGGTTCATGAACCTGTCAGTCTAAAAGCCTGTTTATGCTTAGCCAGTCTGCTGGAAGCACATCTGCTAATATCCACTAAAGAGAAAAATGGTGTAGGGAATATGTGGATGTCTTCTCTGCCTTGCTTGGGAAGCCAAGTACCAAGGACACAGTATTCTGCTTGGGGGAGAAAACAAGGTGAGCAAGTCCTGAAAGTACTGCCAGAAGCTGCCAAGAAAACACGAGTGTTTTCCATTCTCATCAGGGGTAGAAGGAGGGAGGGAAAAAAATACCCCTGATCACGCTAAGCATTATTATTTGTGCCTTTTCAATCCTTCCAAGGGGTGCCGCATACCTGGGCCACCATGGTGGGGCAAGTGACACCCAAATGCTTTCCTCCCCACTCAGTAGCCTCATGGCCCTGACACCAGCATCTGGCACCTGACAAGATGTATTTTGACAGCTCAGCAAAAGCCCCTGCCAGGGAGGATGCGCCGACAATCGCGCGGAGGAGAGAGCGCTTGCACCCATTTACCAGATGCTCCGAGCTGATAGCAAAAGCTGAGCGAGAGCAGCTCCTGCAGTCACCCAGACGGAGCTGCAAGAAGCCCCAGTGAGGACAAATCACACACTGCCCTGCTCCAGAAACACCCAGAGCAGCTGCTCCCAAGGCTGCTGAATAAAGGGGTTTTGACAAGTGAGTAATT